>NC_071978.1:10617349-10881583 GCF_026283585.1 Hylaeus volcanicus | reverse complement strand
AAATAAAATAAAATAAAATAAAATAAAATAAAATAAAATAAAATAAAGGCATATTTAGGTGATTTAGTCAGTCTAGAAAAGTAAGATGTTGATTACGACTGTTCTGTTTATGATAGTGAAGTGATTGTCCTGGTTGACTGGCCGTCGCTTCATCTCGAGGCGCCTACTTGAATAGCCTTCAGAATAGAACGTCGATCCTCGTCGGTCTGATCTAATCATGCCTTTTTTTTATTATTTTGAGAACGTTGTTTTCATAAAAATTCGGTGAAAACTGCCAATTTTTGGAGTCTATCTCTTTTAAATATTATTCAAATCACCAATATGGAAACATTGTTAATAATTGAGACACACTCTGTATTGTATCGATAAAGTAATATGAATGACACTTTAATAAAAACCAAATCAAATCGAACCAATTTATATATACCTTGTACTATACAATAATAAACAAACTAAAATCCTAATGTTCTAGTCCAGCAGTGTATGTATGTCCATCTATACATCGATGCAAATATCGTGTTCTCGTTTGCGGTCCTGCTCGAAACCCGCATATTAAGTTGTTGCTCGCGCGAGACCGAAGAACTTCGTACTGTTTGGTATTTCCGCGAACTGTCGATCCCAACGAGCATTCACGGGATCCTACCTGACGATGGATCAATTTCCCCAGACACCTGTGAATTCTCCGACGAATGGGTTTCTGGGAATGGCTACCGCCCTTTGCGAGACGACGCTAATGACCGAGGACTGGGCGATACGCTTCCGTTGATCACGATCATTAATGACGTCCAACGTTGGATACGCTTTCGAGAGAATCGTGGCAAGGAGAAACTGAAAGGAGATTTTGGGGCTTTTTTGCCTCACTTTGGTATACAGGGCGTCGTGTGATATCTAGAACCAACTTCAAAGACAAATTTAAGGATATACATTGTAATGGCTCAAAAAAGAGGGAAACGTTCAAGAAATGTTTATAATGCAGAGGACTTTGAAAAAGAATTTTAATTGCTATATAGATTTTCTTATTATTCAAATTACTAAAATTTTCTTGGAAATATTCATTGATCCCTTTCTCAGTAAACATGTAAGGAGAAAAATACTTGTGCAATATTTCATCCCTATGAGTATAAAGATCAGAATAGTTCGTCTATTGCGATAAAGTTTTATATTCTAATTTTGTGCGCAGAATTAAAGATCTATTTTTACTATAGCGAATAAATTATTCTAAATTTTCAAATTCAAATCAAAGTGTAATTTTAATGACTTCGCTATCATTTTCTAATCTCCTGTAATACCCTTAAATAAATGTAGACAAAAAGTATTTAATCCACCACGTCTAATAACTCTTGTACAAACTACACTCTCTAACATCAATTTTATCCTATTTAGAAGATATTGACATACGTCCATACGTTATAAAACGTCGCGCTCTAACTCGTAACTGGTAGGAAAACAGTAATTTCATACCAATTAATTTCTCATAACTCTCTCGTAAGGAATGTTCTAAGAAAAATCTTGCTTCTTGTTTCCATGTTGCGAGCATTATTATACGCGTATCTTACACGTCACGTATGATTATACGAGACATTTACAAATGAACATGACATTACTCGAAAGAACACCATTATGCAAATAGCGAATCTATTAAATCATTCTATTGCAGGATACGTTCGATACGTTGCACTTCATCCGGCGATCTGTCTAGAAAAATAGAGCCATGAAGTGCACAAAGTCATCATTTTTTCTCGTTTGCATGATCGCGGCAAGAAAGTGGCTGCCAGGCGGCAATCACTCAATTATACCAGACACCTGCTGAGGCATGAGAATCGCGATTTCCAGGAACGGCTACTGTTTATAGTATCATTACGCAAAAAGTTAATTCGAACCGACGAGCACGACAGGAAACGGCGCTCCATACAGTCATTAATTAATCCAGTCATTAATAGGTCATTTGCAAAACGATTACCAATACAAACATAATTGTCTATTTCAACTGTCAAATTGTTCTCGACGATATTAAAGTGAAAATGTTTGAGTTACTTTCGAAGGTCAAGTGAACATAATGACTTCTGGAGTTTCGAACGAAGTCGTTTAGTTTATTCATAAAGAAATATTTTTTAAGAAACAGATAATAACAAGAAACATATGCATAGACTATATTGTTTTAAATAAATAGACAAAACAGTGTGATAATGTTTGACAAACTTTTAAATATTATAGAAGACCTTCCTCTGATTCTTGAATCTGATTATTTTTTAAGATCTTCTAAATTCGAACAATTTCAACTTTCATAAAAAAAAAAATCGATTTTTACTAAAGACATTCCTCATGTTTGATTATTCCTAGGTTCTGGAACCTTGAATACAGAAAGTAATTCAATTAAACTATATAATTAAATTTTAAAGAATGCAATTAAAAGTTTAAATAGAATATGCATCCCTAGATTAGGGCAATTGCTATTGCCCGCGAGCAAAGCTGTGGGGAGAGGGTTGGACATTTGACGTCACAGCGAGAAATATCACGTAAAGGTCAAACCGCAGTATTAGAGATGTAGCAAGGATGAAACACTGAATACTTTGAAAGCTGCTACTCGTGCTTGTGCTCGTTGTCGCTATTCGAATGAGTATGTTGGCGGTGGAGTCATGTTACCAAATCAATTCTCCATTACAAATACATGAATAAGCTTCCTATATGTATATACAGTCAGTCCCAGAAATATTCGTACCCTCTGTGTTTATTGAAGGAATTCGTCTAAATTAAACGATAGGTTTGATAGGTTTGAACATGAAGCATTCTATTATATTAGACAAATTTCTTCAATAAATATAGATGGCACGAGTACTTATGGAATTGACTGTAGATACGATAAAATAATGGGAAATTTATTTTGTTGCAATGGCAGTAGCTACCCTCTGTTCCCCTATACAATTCTTCAAGAGTGTAAGGTGTCGCCGATAATAAAGTAATCTCCGAGTCGCTTTTGGAAGATGTTCTCAGTCATGTTCTGCTTACATTGACCACATCTCCTAACAAGAAGAAGGAGGCGGGTCTTTGAAAGCCTGCAGCGATTAATTCCTGCGTAACTTAAAATATCGAGAGAGATCGGTCTCGATGAAGCAGAACTCTCCGAGCGATTCCGATGTCTAACTGCTTGGACTCCTTCGTACACAACCGCGCGGGTCAGATTAATGACGTTAATTAGTTACAATCAACAAGCACTTCCGCCATCTTGCTTGCAATTACAAACACAGCGATACGTTTCAAGCGCTGAAAGCATCGAACCCGTGGCCGCAGACACTGTTAACCGGTCATCAGCTTAAAGGCCGATAATCTTATTCTTCGCGGGAACGAGGACGTTATAATTTAATCATCGCGACAGTCTAATCCTACCGCGGCCCGTTCCGGCTCGGCTCGGTCCCAGACGCAAGATCATCGATCCTCGTGGAACACGCCGCGGCAGTGGAACAGAGAAGGAGAGAAAGAAACGATCGACCACACCGAATCTTCACGAGGAACTCTCGATCCAGCCGCGGCAGCCTCGTTATCTGGCGTGCTATCCGCGTGCGGAAAGGCCGAGCGGAGAACACGGTTGAATCTTCGCGGACAAGGTGTAAGTCGATCGAGTTCGATCCAATAGATCAGGCGGCAGATTCCTTGCCAGTTATTACAAGGGGTCGGAGGTCGATCGCTCGCATAAACCATTTAGCCCTCGATCGACTATCGATACCGATATTTCCCAGAGGTATCGGCTATCTGCTCGCTCGATCTTCGCCCGACAAGGCCCACCTTTCTTTCCTCCTGCTCCGCGTTTTCTCGCTCCCTTGAACGAACCCCACCCACGCCGGACCAGATTAAATGCCTAGGCCCGTCTTATTCTTTCTCTCTCCAGGCCCTCCGTTTCGTTGGCTGCGTCGAACGTGGCCCGTCCTGTCGTACGAAGAAGGACGCCTGTAACTAAGTAGTAATTTGGTTTGAATTAATATAGCTCGGGCATAGATCGCGACCGATGGATAAGGCTGCGACCTCAGAGAAGACGGTTCCGGCGAAATAACTTTTCAGGGAGAAGCGTGAAATTCGGTTGGAATAATCGAATGCGAATATCGAGTCGCGCGAAGATGGGGTGGCGAAGATGGCTATTCGTTAACTTTGCCGTTGCGCTTATTTTTAAGGGTGCGAAAGGTGAGCTTGATCTGTAGTTGCTTTATTTTAGGCAGGATCTACTCTTGCTTGGGCGAATTTTAAATGAAATGGAAATAAGAATAAAGATACAGTTAATTGAATGGAAAATTTATAATGAATGGCAAAGTATGCTTAACCCTTTGCATTTCGAATTATATTCCAATTTCGTTACCAGCAGCTCCCAATGCTTTTGAGTGTTTTATTTAAAATTTACTTTAATATCAGTTTTATCCGCCCTATTGTTGTATTTTGTAATTTTCAAGTGTATGATATATTTTGAAACAATTTTTCAAATTGCAATCTTGGTTTTCTTTCGTACGTTTCGCAAAAAAATTGGTTTCTCATCTTCCTCTAGGTATTTTTCTATTTGAGCAAACTGCAGAATTCTGATGTTTTCCCTCGGGATGTACGAAAATGAAATAAGGCTTTCCATTTAAACTATCGGGTTTATCATATATTTCAGGCCTTCCCTAATGATTCGGACATGAAAGAATGTCCAGTGGGACTCGATAAAGGAACTTCTGAAACAAAAACTGATATCGAGTTACACTCGATAAAGGGTTAACGCGTGTGCATTCGTATGATGTGTCCAGTCTGTTTCCAGAGGTATGACCGGAGCCCGAGAAATGGTTTACGGTATTGAAATAATGACGAGGCAAATGGAACGGTGATAAGTATGATCCGATCGACAATGACGCCGTCTTCTTAACGAAGCGATCGCAGATCTCATAAATCTTCGGATTATTAATACCTGGCAGTCTTCGTGCGTGAATCCGGCAGGTGGTTGGCTGGCCTCTAATCGCGATCCAGGAATAATTTACACTCGTATTTCTCGGAAGCCATCGGAATCCTTAACGACTATCGCCTTGCTTTCGCGTGATTTTCTCGATGGGATGAACGCAGGACCAGGTGACCGAAAGAGAACAGAGTAGTAAAGGATTTTCCAAGAAGGGCTTTAGGACTTTGTTTCTTAATAATAAGCAGTAGGCGCTTCGAGATAAAGTTTCACGGTTAATTGAGTTTAATTTTGTTTTAGCTATCTGATATATTCCATAGCATTTGCGTTTTATTGAAAAACAATATCCTAAAGTCCCTTTTGAAAAATCTCTAATTCCTTCTTTCAGACATTTGTATGAACTTAGTTCTTCAACGGATTCAACGAAGATTTTAATATAAAATCAACGATCGTGTTTTCTATTTCATGTGCCAGTATTTCAGTTGATATAAATACATACTAGGAATTATTATTTTATTATTAGAAAGACCAGAAATTAATGTCGTTTCTACGAATGTCAATACTTGTTTATCATTTATCAGCTCGTCTTGTACCAATTGATTTGTATCGATCCGGTATTGAAAACTTGCTCACTAGATAGCAATAGGTTGTTAATAACGAGGACGATTACATAATTGATTAAAAACAACATTATAAATTTATTTGTTTGAATGTAATGTAAAAGAAACGGCATTACTTTCTGGTCCCCCTTATACTTTATTTTGGAGTAATGATGGACCGATTATTCATGGTTGTTTATAAAAACATCGTTTGTAATTAACATTTCCAACAGAATTTGTCTTGTTTAAGAACGCAGTTAAATATACATCCTGTCTGACTAATTTTAAATATGAATTCGACTTTTAGTCATACGTTATACATTATAAAGAACTTTCGATCGTCGACAATGAAATATTTGATAAAGGTCTCGGATAAGTTTTTTCATCAAGCGACGTACGACTTTCAGTGGAGAATTATCGAGCGTGAAACGTTGTCTTATTGATGACTTCGTGAACAGCGAATTTAGAGCATCAGTTGCATGGAATTGGCTTTGGATCTGATATAACTTTATTAAACCTGCAGGTGTCCTTATTACTTTTAATTCGATGAAACATGGGGTACTTTTAATAATATTGCAATACCTTTTGTATAATGCATTACTCATAATTTCTTTCGAGAATTTTTAAGAGAGATCCACGAATATTCTATTAGGTTGTCTCGAAAGTTTCTTTCGCGAGTTGCACTCAATTATTTAATGTGGTCGTGTTTATATAAATAGACAATCTAATTTCATAGATATTCATGTTGTAACAGTAGTGGAGCAAAATGAATCGTGCACAATTCAGTAATGTAACATAAAACATAAAATATTGTGCATGTATTATTTATTAATAAAGCAAAAGAAAGTTTTGGGACAACCTGATATTATAAGAAATTTTCGATTCTAAAATATAAATAAAAAATCGGACTTTTGCATCGAGTGTAGGTAAGAGTTCACATTCGGTCTTAACTCGTATTCACGCATGCTTTCCACTGTTATTACTGATGATATCATTTAATACAGGAAATGACAGACGCTTTACACGTGGCAAATATAGTTAACAGACTGTCTTGTTTAACGTTCCATGTACACTTTCAGAGGCGTAACACTCAAAAGCAATTGTTACACCTGCGTTTCGTGGAGCTGCAGACAACACCGGTTTAATTATGTTCGTGATTGTGGACAATAATCCGCGAAGGTGAAAAGAGAAAGAAGATGGAGCACCAGGAGATTAACTTGTAATTAGTTAACACGCTGACCTTCCCGGTGCCTGTTATACATTTTAACCATTTCTAATTGTCCCGTATTTCGCAATTTACACGCATTAACGCATCAATATTTATAGTGTTCGCAAGTAAATTAGCGAGAATAGTCGTCCATTTTACGCCGAAGAAGCGCTTTTCAGAATTTCAGCGACTAGGGCTAATTAAGAAATCGCGTTGCAACACACCATTAAGTTCTAAAATTGCCAACTGCTAGCGAACTCAGCTGGTCTTGACTGAAATTACATATAATTATGCGTGAATATAGAAACCTCGACTTAATAAATATTTATGAAAAGAAAGCAACAGAAACGTTCCCGTAAACTAAATAAAAGGAGATCCGAATTTTGATGTGCACGTTATTTAGTAGACAGACAATTGTTGGTTATTGAACATTACATATATTATCCTATTCAAAACGCGTGGAACGTAACAAGTACAGAAAAATATTAATTATTTTTCTTTTATTGCAATTAACAAATTCAGATGAAGAATTCAGATTTAAATAAAAGTATGTCTTATCTTTTGAACAGTCTAACATGTATCTTATTCTTTATATTTTATACATTTTTGCAGTTATAATTATCCTCATACATTTTCCCATATTTTGCTATTAATGCATAAACACCAACAAGCTAGTCAAGATGTTTAGGAGTTGAAATTTTTATAAAGGAGGAATTAACATTAGATGTAAAAATTAATTCTGTGCCTTTACCTTTATTTAATCGCTTATAACTGTAGTCTAAGTAGAAATATATTTTCGCCGTTTTGTTACAAGAACCAACCTTCGTAGTAATGAATCGCGCAGATTGCTTCGACGTTTGATTTTACAGTTATATATGATATTAAAAGCTGTACAGTTTTTCTTTTTAAATAAATAAATTTACATTGGAAACGCACAAAATTAATTTCTGCACTTAATATTTATTGGTCTAAGACTAAATTGGACCTTAAACTAAATCATCAGCAATGAATGCCCTTCGACATACGAAAGTACTTCGTTGTCCTTCGATGCATACACTTCACCGTTGTACCTTGCATAAATTAACAGTTTCGACCGAAACATACTTATAATTATACAGTCGGAACATGAAAGGGAGCAGCGCTAAATGACTACGTTCGTATCCGACGTTAATAGCACGGGAGTTAATGAATAAAAGATAGTTACTGAGAACCCAAAGTACAAGTAGCTGGAACCAAGGACAGGATCTTACGTGTAAAAGTAACATCCACGATTTTGCGTTGCGATTTTTTGAACAATATTTTCCAAAATCTATGAATTCAGACGTGAGTGATTAGAATCAATTGTTTCTACGTGATTGAACAAGATTCAAATTTGAAACCAGGATTGATTTTTCGCGATACTGTTAAGTAAAATATAATTTATTAACGAATTTATATAATAGAATCTTTAGTTTTATTGCCGAGTCAAGAATCTAGATCCCTTGTGTATTGTGCAATCAATTCATCAGGACACAAGATAAAGATTCCATCTCAATAAAGCAATATCCTGTGCTTTACTCTATTACTTTTTTTAATTATGTCGTTATTATTTACACATCCGCGAATTAACTACTGTCCAGACTGAACGATAAGTGGCTGAACCTGCATGACTACTAAAACACGAAAGCCTCAGCGAACTATGTGTTTACTGGCTATCCACATGTGGATCAAGCACATTTTCCAGTACAGTATTAAATATGAATATATTTCAAACGTTTCCATCTTGTCATTTGAATTTTTTTCAATAAAACATACAAATTTTCCATTAAATCTTCTACGCGGAAACTCCTAAAAATTTCCTCAATCTTTTATACATATACCACTCGATACAACGGTGGAGGGAACCAAACTCTTCTCCCAGCGCATCACAAATTAGCAAACATTTTACTGGTACAAAAATCACTATCACCGACATGGTATCCGAAAAGAGTCTTCTACCCAGTAATTTCTGAGAATCCGGTCCACAAGATTCCGTAGCGAAACGCAAAGTACCCCCGACTCGAGATCCACGATACCCAATACACCGTTGAAGCGTTTATGGAAGGCCAGCGTTGCACGCAACGGGTCGCAAAAGGAAGAAAAGGATGATGAGGAGGCAGAAGAGGACGAAAAGGAAGGCGGAGGTAGCCGATTCGAGGATTGACCAGTAATTGAGTCCTTAGCCAGCCGAGGGTAGAAAGCATCAGCCTGTTGAGCAGCGTTGCTCTCGCGACTAATAATATTTAACCATGTTCAGGCGTGGCGTACAATGGACCTTTATTGTTCGCTCCAGCGTGCTGTGCGAACGTGGACACGTGCGTGTGTGGACAACCGCAATCTCCCGTACACGTGAATTACTAGACAGGTAACTTATCGTCCCAACGTTAGGGGTCGTTTCGCATACCTTATCTCCTATGAGTGCCTTTCTTTTTGTCCTTGTCAGGTACTCGCTTCGCATAGGACGCGCAATATTGTTAATCGTGGATCCATCGTGCGGGAATCGAAGCTGATTACAAGGAAATGATATGTAATTGATCATTTAAAAGTTTAGTGTATGTATTAAAGGCATTTATATATTTGGAATATCTTTAGTAAATGAATCAAACTTTAGTATAAATAAAAATTATATAAGGACGGCGTGGTTATGTGTTTCTTATCTGAATACTCTAATACAATTGAATGTTAAACAAATTAAAAATCAACTTTGATTATTGTGTTGTATATATACGTATTATTTAGATATTGTTTCATAAATTGCAGCATGAGATAGTACATTGCTTGTACTGTGACTATTCTACTTTCACTTATTTTTAATTTCACTCGAAAATTAAGGTGGAATGTATATGAGTTTTAGTTTACATTTAAAAAAGAAAAAAATTTGTGAAACTGCGGCCTAAATAACAACCATGTCACTTTTCAGAAAATTGATGCATTCCTGAAGAATTATTTCCTAATGCAAGTGTTCTATTTTCAGCCATTTTCGTCAAATCAGACGCAAACGTATGGATATTTTCTTCGGGTTCGCCACCCTCGTGCTCTCGAAATTAATGAGGACGTATTTATTTCATGCGGACAGAGCTTTCAACGAATACATTTTTGCGACGTTTCGACCACACCGTTGTATACAAATCGTTTTTGAACGATAGTAATACACGCAATGGCGTACCTCGTCTATGATTTATACGCCGGTCATTGTTCGCCACGCGACGACGACAGCGCGTGAGTCAAGACTATATCATTATTATTCTACCTATCTTTCGCCTGCAATATTAACAAAGAACGAATCCTGGCTTCAACAAGTGTCCACGTTTCCGCGAAAAACTCTCCGCACAGCGTTTAAAATTGACATTCTCTTCTTGTCGCTTTAAACAGCTTAGTTTATAACAGTGTCCTACTGTTTGTTCTGCAATATTGCCATCGCTGCTAAATCTGAGGTTTAAAACATACAAGAAGTCCTGAAACAATTGTTTCTATTTCATTGATATCAAATATGCGCATACTTAATTGTTACAAAGAAGGTTTATAATGAACCATTGAATCTTTACTAACAAACCTAACTGAATCTAAATCTAATTATCTACAGCTAATGAGTAGTTTACGTAAAAATATTTACTCGTTTGTTACGTTAAATTACCAATCTTCTAAGGTCTAAAATAATTTCCATTACAATGAGTGGTCCATAACCAAATAGTGGTCTCAACCTGATGGTCATTACAATTTATTTATATATACGAAGTTCCCTAATCAACAAATTTTGCACATAGTTGTTCTTCTAGTAAATTAGATATGAACGCAACATTTATTAACATTTAGCAAAAATACGAACAAATTGCTGCGCCACAAGCAGACGAAAAAGAAAAGGAAAAGTGGGAATTTATTGGACAAGAAATACATAAAAATAATGTAAAGGGTGAACATATAATGTAGGTGGCGCCTATTTGCTATTGCGCGATTTCAATAGTAGTTTCACGCTGTTCTTTAACGTCCGACTTGTTCAGCTGTAATTGCCGCGATTACCTATCTGCCGTATTACGCATGCTCAGTTACGCTATCAGTTTAAGGAAATGAAAAATCTGCCTCGCGAGTTCATGCGTCGTTTTCCACCGACAGAAATTTACAGAAGCGCGTAATCGCAAGCCGAGCGTGATTTATGGAGGTTCCATTGTCTGACGCAGAGGACCGCGCATGACTGCAACGTTACCATATTAACGGAGGAGCTTCCGCGGTTAATATGTTGCCATGGAAAAGAAAAGTCGGCGATTGACCGTGTGAGAATCAAACGGGACCGGTCTGTCCATAAATTAGCCGAGATCGGCGAAGCACAATTCGCTGTCCGCGCGAAAGATAACTCGCGCTAGTCTCTATCTCTGTCTCTCTTTTTCTCCCATTCCCTCTCTCGTTTGAACCCCTCTCCCTCAGCCACGTCTCTTATCCATTGTGCGGCGTTAATGAAACAAGTTAACCCTTTGCATCTCCGCCTCCCGACGATGATAATGGTATTATTGTAATTCATGAAATCCCGACAAACAAAGATGATGAACCCACCGACCGCGAAACAATTAAGGAAACAATTGTCACTGGCGGAGTTGATTGAGCGGAGGATGTGATATTGCACTTTTGTAAATAACGTGTATTTCTGCAAGGAATACGGTGTAATTGGCGAAACGATCGGGAAGGAGTTGATGAGGATCGAATCGGAGAAGACTGTACGTGACTGTGCTGCCTTTTGAACGTGTCAGAAGTGCTTCAGAAATAGATGCAAATATCCAGTGGCTCCTAAATATTCCGTGTACCGCATTAATATCGGGTTGTTTGGAAAGTTCATGTCGATTTTCATAGGTGGTACAGGTCCGAATCTAACGAAATGGTTGAAAACAAATAAACACTGTGTCATTTTAAAAATAATGTAGATAATACAATATTTATATAATATTTTGAATTGTTTATGTGTGATAATAGTTATGAAAATGGTTTCGCACTAATAAATAAAATTGAATTGAAAAAGTCATTGTGAATGTCTAAGTGACACTCTCATACTTGATCTAAACCTTAGGAAAGGAGTAGTTGATACAGTAAAACTGTTATATTTGAAAATATTTCAAAAATCTTTATCCAACCTAATTATTTCTATAAATTATTTCCTTTCAATCATTACATTATTCTTTTCAATAGCTTGTAATAAATATTCCATGGCAACTATACTTTTAATGAAGAGCAATGATAAATAACAGGGTTGTAATGTAAATTACGACTATGTTCATAGAGCATAGAATAGAGTACAACCGTGTAAACTTTTGAATAAAGTACGGCTGTCTACGTTCGAAGGCTATACACGTTAATTGAAATGATTGCAAGATTAATAGAGCACCGAGTGTAATGTATAGTGTCCATGCAACCTTTTGAATGATTAGTACATGTTCCCGTTGAGCAACTTTGGAGTAATTAGAAAACAATCACCACAGTGCGGCAAATTGACAGAACATAGGATGTAGTTTATACTTTTGATCATGCAAATTTCTAACGATAAGGAATGCACATGATTGCGGTTTTTCCTGCGCTACGTATGAATTAAGGAAACGATTACGGAGTACAGTTAACGCCATAAAAACGCAACGGGCACCGGTCATGCAAATTTTTGAATGAAGTCCGTTTTCCTTCGCTGACTGAAACAATTAGTGCAACATTTGCTACACTAGTTAGTTGTTACGCTTGGAAATCTCTGGCAGTAATGTGAGTTTATTGCTATGCGAGGTTTATCAGAGAGTTGCTTGATAATATTATAAAACGTTGTTAAAAAAGTGAAAATTGTTAAATCGAATTTATTTTGCACGTTATTGTAACGTATTTTAGATGTGGACATTTATTTTCCTGTTTCTCAGAATGAGAATAGCAAAAACAGTTTTGTACGCGTTTGAAGATATTGTAGAATAATTAATAATGTAATTTAAACAATTATTCTTTCGATATTTATTTTGTTATTTTTGTTACAAGAAACTCATTAAGTTTCTAAAATTAGGAAATTATTGTGAGATAGATTCAAAAATAGAAAAAATTATATTTCTAAGAATGAATTAATCGAAGATTATTTAACAATTATATTAAATTTTCCTAAAAAAGTCTATCGCCATTTCAAATTTTAACAAAATTCAGCAGCCTTTAATTTCCGAACGTTGGAATTGCCATTCTTCGATTTTTTTTAACGCAAAGGCATTATTAATTTCATTTTTCCGTGCAGGACAAGGTTGCATGGCAAGCGTACGCAATCACTTCAATCGAAAACTGCAAATTAAATTCATAAATATTCAACAAAAAACCTGCTCGTTATAATCGACGCCACGGCGTTAAATAAATATTCGTTTTCGCGTTGACAATAATTGCACCGCGCGTTCCATGAAATTTTTATCGAATTTCGCACGGTTGTATGCAAAACAAAATCCAGATAAAAATATAGCCGAAAGTAATCTAAAGTAGAGTGCCATATATAAAATTAACAGATCACGGTTTGTATGTAAATTTGATATATGACGACGGGAAGCTGATATTTCATTTCGTATGCATATTCATACGCGAATTCATACGTGTCCCGTGTATTTGTTTTATGAGGACACCTATGACTCCATTACTCTTCCTATTTTGCGAATTCATAAAATGTCAAACTCTCTGCTTAGTTCGCATTTGTTCTGCTGCACGCACACTACTTTTCGCGTCCATTTTGTTGAGTTTTGAAATGTTTTAGAAATATGTAATGCACATTTATTTCGAGAAAGTGGGAACGATTATTGATGGTGATAAGTAAAAGTGTCATTCTGGCAAGAATGGAATCAACTATCCACAGTACTTTAAGATTAATGCTTCCCACAGCAATACATAATAAGACACGAAGAAGTGATTTATATCAACAACAGCTTTCTAGTCTGCTTTCTCGACTCTCTTTCATTTATCACGTCCCTTGTCCTTCGTAAAAATACAAAAATTGCACAATTTACGTGCTACACATCCAATCAAGTTTCATTAATTGAGTTATCACTTTGATTTAACAGTTTTACGAGATACTTTTGACCAAATGAATTTTTAATTGCGACTAAAATTACATATTTTAATAAATTTCAGGTGTCAGACAGTTTATTAACGTGTAAAACATTGTATTTCGATCTATAAAGTTTGATTTAATAGCGACCGATTTAATCAGCGCCATGTACTCCGCACATTTTTATTACCTCAATTAGGATCTCGAAATAAATTCGAATTAGAAGGAAATAGTAAAACATTATTTATGATATAATAAAGTAATGATAATAATCTTAGACTAGCATTTATCAGCAGTAATTTTAATGAAAATTAATTTCGTAAAAGAAGGATATAATAACAGTAAAATTACATAGATTTTATTAAATAATTGCACTATATTTATTTTGATATTTCAATACTACATTTCAGCATTATCACTGTATCTACTTTTTCGTTTAAAAGATAGCGCTTCAGTGCTTGCACACCTACGAGCTTTAGATGTAACTAAATATAAATCTATGTACAGTGTAATTCTAGTAATTGGATTAGCCCGTGTCACTATACTAATAAAAGTCAAGATGGCAAAAATTATAGAAGAAAATTATGTATAAGTTAATCACCTATATTATTCTATAATATAATCTTGCAGATATTGCATCGATGTACTTACAAAGTGCAATTGCATTATATCAAAATTTCGTTCTAAAATTATTCAAGCACTAAAAATGTCATTTATTACAAAAAAAAAAACGGTGCAAATGTTTCTGTTCACGAAAATTTCGAATGATAAATAAATACGTTAGAAATTCAATCAAAATGATTAAATGATACTATAATTCACATTGAATGAATAAAAGTTATAACGTATAAATCACTACGAAATACCTACTTCTATTCTTCACGGATTCATCAACAGCCACACAAGTTGAAATACATATATTCAAGTTCCAAGCCAATATATCCTTATGAAATATATTCTATGTAAAAGAAATCGTCGCATTATGATTTTCTGAGAATTTCGCACAGAAACTCTCATCGTGGGCAGATTTAAAAACAATCCCTCTTACGATGGAACCGAAAGAAGTCATCGGTGAGGCATCGCGAGATCAGTCATGGCGACGAGCAAAGACAAACCGCAGCCGCGATCGTGGCGCCATAAATCACGGCCGCCTTAGCGCTGAAGGCGATAAATGTGTAATTAACCGCGCGTGTCACGGACTATTTAAATCTTTGCAGGGACAGAACCCCGATCGAACGTTCCGTTTGATCCCGACCGGCGTAAATATTTTCCGTTGCGCGTTCGATGCCCTCGTGTTCGCCGGATGAGTTGCAATGAGTTACAACTTAATCATTGATGCGGTCAAGAGCGGCATATTTACTTCCTCGTTCAAGTTTACGGAGACGTGGCAATTGGAGTGATGCAGAATGTATTCTAGAAGCAATAGCCATAGATTTCATGATTAGGCATTAAACACGCCCGATTACTTCCGAGAGGACAATGATTCAACTTGTTTCTTTTTCTCTGGGTGTATTAAGGGGTGATCTTTTATTTGTTATATGTGGAAATTTCGAGGCAATTTTCATGATTTTTTTACGGTTAAAGTAATTTTTTGTGTATATGTGTAATTTGTTTCGTAGTAACCTAGATTACATCCGCCATGATGCTCTAAATCAATGAATAATTATTGTTTGGTTCATTATGAATGAGATTATAGCGTAAAGTAGAGAAAACAGTATTTAACGAAAATTGCTAAAAGTGTATTGCTAAAAGTGTATTTTATTTTTTTAACAAGTGATCCATTTTATTTGCTACCGAGTTATAGGAGGATTCATATTCCAATAAGGTGCAGTTGGTTAATTATAGCTTAACTTCACAGGAAGTGTTCGAATTGGATACCGTCGACCCAATTATAAACCTGCAGACAACGGAGCATACAGTTCTTCAGGTCTCTCGAATATTCCAAGCATTTCTTTTGATTCATTAACAGTTTCTTCATCTATCTTTAAGTATCTCAACCTTGGCAACGAGTGTGGCGTGAACAAATGTCTTCATAAAAAGACATTTTTAATATCTTCATTTTAAGTAAATAAATGCTGACATATCTATAGCAGCAATAAATATATAATATTTATATTATATTTATTGAAAATAACGTCATGCAATTAAGATATATTTTTTCCCCTATCTTCCAAAAGTAACAACTGGACAAAGTTGATCTAATATTTACAATAATAAACGTTATTTATTACTTTGCCCATAGTTATTCAGAAAATTGCGAAACTAGTATGTTCAAGAATTTCCAGTTTCATGTAATCATTTTTTATTCACTTCTGAATATTAGAATACGAGAAACGCAGCAAAGAAAGACTGGAATTAGTTAATTACAAGTTGTCAAAACGAGGACATGGGTTGAAATACATCCATTAATATGTGTGATGTGGAAAAGTCTCTCATGGAATTCATGTCATATCGAATCAATCAGAAAACCTACATGAGAGACTGTAATTGTTTACAGAGCGTATAAACTCGAATTCTATCAAAGAAACTAACGGTGCTACGTGTAAAGGAAACTTCCAAATAACTAATAACTTTTTGCTTTTGACAAACTGAACCTGTGAATTGCACTTGAAAGTCAAAGAATTGAAGAATTCAACTAAGATTGTTATTTTCTTTATATTCAACTTCAAAAAATAACGAAAAATATTTAATATTAAATATTTAATAGAAAAATATAAAATATAAATATTAAAATATTAAAAATATTTCATATTAAATATTTATTTTCCTCAAGGCACACGATTCAATATTAACATAAAACTCCAGCTGAACAGTGTGAACAAAAAGCTTTAAATACTAATCTGTAAGGTAATAGGTAACTTCTTGAGCTCGATTACAAGACACCCCTTTCATCTATAAAATGATGGAACGATGGAACAGTTTCTAACTCACCTGATTCCGAAGAGTTAATCCCTCGACGCATGTTGTACTTTTAAGGATGAGAAGGAAACGAGGATGGTGTAAACAAATCACACGACACCAGGTAGTCTTGAGAATAAATTAATATATTTGAAATGAATATACGGTAGATACTGTCTCGCATCCCAGATTTTATGGCATCTCATAACATCCCCTCGCTCTCTCTTCCTCATCGGCCTATATAGATCTCGTTCCTCGCAAATGCACGTCCACGGAACACGAAAGGAGGAGATCTCGGCTCAATTTTGTACCGCGTCTTTATTCTCAGCTTACCGCTCTGCCTAGACCTTTAAATCTATATACACGTGCGCCAGGCGAAGTTTTCTATTGCTTTAAATAATATCCGCGATTCGACGAACACTGGGGTATCGGCTACGTGAATTAAATAAAACGTATCGTCCACACTTCGAGCTATTTACATTAAATACACGCGCAGTCTGTCGTTCTCGCACTCATTCGCACTCATTCGCACATGTATCAGACGCTCGCACGCTCAACCGTTCTCCATATCTAACGAAACGTTCCAGATCCGATCGCCGGATGCTACATATACGTTTGCGTACGGCGAACGAAAAAAACCGTCCGCGTTTATTGCACATTCTCGTTTCTATCGGGGTAAAGAAGGGAATCGAACACGCAAGGACAGACTCATCATCGCTCACGCACTCGATGCAGATATGTCGAAACTGATATAAGCCTTCCTTTATTCAGTCAGCGAATTCGTCGCCTTTCTCCTCTACCTAGAGCCACTCGACCTATCGCGAGGTCTTCTCCAACGAGGTAATCAGTTGTGTTCGATGATAAACGCAACCTCGAACTCGAAAATCGAACACACACGCGACATTCGTCCTCTTCGTTGCCATTCGTCGGAAGAAGAATACCTCTCTCGCGAGCAACTAAACGCCTAACAGCTAACCGTAATCGCGAACCCATCGAACGTCACTTTTCGCCGATCGACGCGAATTCGCAGCTCTCAGTTTTCGCGAAGAACAAGATCCCGGTTTACCAAGTGTCAGCAAACTACGTGGAAACACTCCAACTCCGATACTACGTTGCTACCCTAAATTATCTCCTCGACATCCGCAGACCTGGGCACTTTTGAAATGATCTTATTTGAAATACTATTAAATATTATTTCAAATAGGACATTATTTTATTTTTTAATTATTTTCATATCTGTGATCGCTTTCGAAATAACATTATTTGAAATTATTTGTCGAATGACGTATTATTTTAGTTTATAAGTAATTTCGATACTACGTCAAATAATATATCGTTTCATTTTATAATTATTTGAAATACTATGCCAAGTGATATAGTATTTTATTTAATAATTATTTGAAATAATTGTGAAATTGTTTAAAATTGTATCAGGTGAAATCACAAGCACATGTTTGTAATCTACGCTTAAGAAGAAATAAATGTATCGCCATTTTTGCATGATAAAAGAACCGATTTTTCCATGTTAAAAGTTATTCGACAATAAGAGACGTTTTCCTAAATTTTAACACGCAAGAACCTTTTGAATAATAATAATATTGTTTTAGGATTATTTCTTTCGTTAAATGTGAAATAAAAAAATAACCAAATAATTCGTCCTTTTTAATAGTAGCTGTTATTACTTCATCCCAAAAGTTCGTGTCACTTATCGTTCTGCTATTAGAATTGATATGTTTAGTATACCTTTAAATATTATGGAAAAGCGTAACAACCTGCAAAACAAACTTCTTGGATGACCTAATATTTCAAATAAATCGCTATTATTTTTCCTTTGAAATAACCATATTCAAAATAACGGTTCGAAATAAATAATCTCAGTCATTTCTTATATTCGTTTCGATTGAAATCAGCCCAGGTCTTTTCACCCGTCTCGTTGTTCTCGATAGTGTTCGTGACTGGCCCAATCACTTCGTTGTCGATCGAACGCCCGAACTTCGTCCACGGTGATCGGAGTCGAACTCGGGCGAAAGTAATCGACCTCTTGGATTACTACGTCGTGGAGGGCGAAGTGGGCACCGAGATAGGCGACGTGGGACTACTGGACTCTATCCCGTTCGAAAGCGTGGGCGTCGAGGTTCTGTATTCGTTCTGGATGTCCGGGGTGCTGGTTCTGTTATTACCTAGTAGACTGTCGATGGAGAACGGATTCTGTCTCTTCCTCTCCTCCCTGCCCTTCACGGACAGGTCTATGCTACTGCTCTGAACCTCGTCCTCGCTGATTTGCTGCCTGACCGGTATTCTGTCGGGGTTGCAGCTGTTGGTAGTCTGACACGCGCCACCCGCGTTGTTGATGTTCACCAGCTCCCTTCTTCTCTCCAGGAGACTCAGTCCCCAATGACGGATGCCCTGCTGGTGGTTCAGGTGATCCAGGCTCAGGCTCGAGTTAGGGTTCTGGAGGTTGCCGGCGACCTGGTTCACGCTTCTCCGTGGATCGTTTCGCTCGCTGCCGTTGGCAGTTAGCCTAGGGTAGCACTCTCCGTCGATTGAACCGTCAGCAGCAGAGTCCACCCTCTCGCTACCGCTTTCGCTGCACGAATCCAGCCCACCCACGACGTCGATCTCCTCGTTGGCGTCGTTCCCGGAGCCTGATACGCTACTGCTTTCGTTGTTGTTGCTCAAGTGGCTAAAGGAACCTCCCAAGGTACCGTTCAAGGGATTCCCGCCGGACGCTGCTGCGCTTCGGGATTCCCACTCAGCTCGTAGTGTCGACAGGTCGACGGTGATTCCCTGAAATCAGAACGGCGCGATCTTTGGACCACTTCTTTCGACCGCGAGGACGCGACGGTTCGTGAAAGAAGATTGGGGGTCGAAGGAGTCTACTGGGGGATTTTAACAAAGATTTGTTTGATTTTGCGAGTGGCTACTCTGACTGGTTGATTGGTCCACCAATCCTTTATTAATATGTTTAATGTACAAGAGTAGAACATCTTCTGTCGTTATGCGGTTTAACCTGAACTCTTTGATTTGCCTCTTTCACCACCATTTACGATAAAAGTCTGTTGACATTTTAGAGTCTGTATTTTAACGAACATTCAACTGATTTTGAACTTTGAATTGCTGCTGGTCATTTAAGAATGTATATAATAGTTGAGGGAATTTATGGATTTTAAATAAATATTTGAAATGTTTGATAGTATTAGGGGGGCTAGAAAGTAAAGAAAGTAACGTTTTTATTTTAAGTTTAAATTTTCAATACCTGATCGATAAATATCAATTGGTATACAATGAGCTGATAAATGATAAACAAGTATTCGCAGAAATGACATTAATTTCTAGTCGCCTTAGTGTAACATTTTATGGAGCTAATTAATCGAGATCTTCGTTTTGTTAAGTAACACTTGCGAAGTTCAAAGTATTGAAGATTCCAGATTGTTATAAGATTCGATAATCGTTGTTAACGCATCATTACACTTCAGCTGTGACTTGATACTCAGTCACAGACTAATATTTTAAACCAATTCTCTCTCTTGTAAACATTACTACCGGTACGTTTGCTGAAAGAACATTTCTTACCTTTGCAGCTAATTTCCTCTGCTGTCGCTCAAGAGCTTTCAGCAGTTTCTTTTGCCGCCTTTCCTGCTCCTTTCTCCTCAGTTCTTCAGGTGGGATTGGTTCTCCGCTGCAGCTCTGGGGATGAGCATTATGCGCAGGCCTACCTGGACCCTTCTTCGTGTGCTCCTTCTTCCTCCATTTTGCTCTTCGGTTCTGAAACCACACCTGAAATCAAACAAACCAAATACTTTGGTCAATTTTCTAAATAGTTCAAAACATGATTAGATAATACCTAAACAGTTAGGATAAGACTACAGAAACCTCATAAAAATTCTAAGGAAATCAATTTCTTATTCTCATAACAATAGTGACATATTACATAATATTTATTTTATCGAGTAGAATCGTTTTCAGATTAATATTTATATATTAGGTGGACTGGAAGGTAATATCGTTTTCGCCATTTTAAATATTTGTTTATTTGAGAGCGACTACATAATTGATTAAAAATAGAAATTTATTAAAAATTTGTTTCAATTTAATGCAAAAGAATCGACATTACTTTCCAGTCCACCTAATACGAGCACAAAAATAATACGTAACAAAATAGCGATTGCCATGACAAAAAGTCTTTGAAACATCAGAACGATAACAAAAATCATTTGAAAGTCTCCAAAAATACCCTTTAATGATTAAGTAGTTCTTGAAATTTTCACCGTCTGGCAAGAAAGCGACCTGAAGAGCGTAAAATTCTTCTAAGAGCAAATCTTTTTAATGTCCTAGAGATTTTGTAACCCCAACACTCAGCAAATTGCCAACACTATTATAGTTACCATTATAACATTATTTCCATCGCTCTAAATCTAAACACAAACGTACTTCCTTGAAAAGGCGACAATCACCAAAGTTCCTTTGTGTCGAACAATTAAAACCACTTCCAAGGGTAGCGCGGTCGCGAACAGTTAAATATCGAAATTACACCAAGCAGCCTAGCCTACACGGAAGGACCAACGACCCCCTGGAGTGTCTTGATTCATGGAGAGTTTCAACACTTTACCCTGCGCTCGCGTGAACGCTCGTGGCGTGAAGCACGATTTAGTGTTGGCGTGAATTTCACCGCGCGACCAGCAGCAAAAGAAAGAAGGAACGAGCTGAAAGGGGTTGAAAAGGTGGTTGAAAGGGATGAAGACATTAGTTGTGGCTGGAAGCCGATATGCGGCGCTGTTCACACGCGAGCTAGAGATCAATAGACCCACTCCAACCCTTGTTATACCTACGTCGCCTCGCATACCCCAGCGATTTCTTCCTATTCTTTTCTTGTTTACTGAAACGAGATCGAATCGGGGAAAGATCAGATTGTCGTGCGTACAGCTGGTCATTTTTCAGTGGAACTTTCCGGACTTGATGGAACTCGGTACGGAGCTTATTAGTGCTTGCAAATTACTTTATCATGTATCTCGTTTCTTTAAGAAAATGGAACGTATGCAGCGTGTTCCGTTGCGCCTTGGGTAATGTTCAATATACGTATTCTTTGTAGGAATAGTTTAGTTTAGAAGATCGACAATAACGGTGAGATAGGTTTAAAAAATGCTGCAGGTTGACGGTATAAAGGAGTTCTCTATATTCTTGAATTAACACTTAGATAGAGACTTGCAAGGTAGAAATAGTTAAGAAATTTTGGTATTTCTCGTATCTGGAATTTTGGTTGAAAATTAAAAATTGTTATGATTATGCATTGTATGAAACATTTAATTTTCACAAAAAGCATTCGAGATCTGTCGTTTTGGGGATGAAATTGTTACAGTGTACATTCAGAATAAACTAAATATTTATGAAGGGTTTAAAAGAATACATATAATAGAAGAATTATATCTCCTTAGATGTAAGTTAATTATGGTAAGTAAAGTTTCAACTCAGTTAGCTTTTATTTAAAATATAAAACTTCAATGATGTTCACTTGAAGCCATTGAAGTTTCGAAGCGATGTTATCATACTAATTCAAAGAATTCTGACGACTATCATTCGATAAAATATTGTACAATTACAATATGCCAGAGTTGGAAGCTTATCGACCATTGAATGTCACTGTCATAAATAATAAACATTGTTAATTGTTGACGCTGTTGACGATTCTGCTCGAGATTAAATGTTCATAAACTATAAATATTTTTCCTCTCAGCGAATGATAAATTTAGACATGACAAATCGTATGAGCAAACGAAGCCTTCGTTTGCGATGTTTGTAATTACTATAATTTTGAAATCGAAGCAGCAGTAGTTTAGAAAACAACAAAATTAGATCGTTCTCGTAATGTTCTTACAGCTGATCAAAATATAACCGACTTTATACACTTTCCAGCGACTATATTTATTGATAAATTATACATTAAAAATATATACAAAAATTCACATTAGGATTGTATATTTAAAATGTATATTAAAAATATATATTTAAAAATGTATACTAAAAATGTACACATGTACATATGTCAATGCAATAATATTGCATTTTGTTTAAACGTATATAGTCATCTAAACTTCACTAGTGTCTCGACATTCGTATACCACACAAACAAATAAAATTCAGAGTCTGATGATAACTGTAGATCCTTGTAGTTACATACATTAATTTTTAGTTCTGACGAAAAAGAGAAGTCGTTAAATCGGCCAACAGCTGCGGTAGATTAAGCTGATGAGCGGGGAACGTTACTTCGTTATTACTATCACTATTCGTTAAAAATAATCGCCGACTGATAACGAACAAGCTATTCCAACCATTATCACGAGTCCTCACCGAACGTGTAACAACTTTTTTCTGCTCGTAAGCCTGCGAGCACGCTGTTTCCCAAGGATAGTGTCTATAAAATGCCTGTACCAACAAAAAATGCTATAAACCAGAGGATTATTTGAAATTTGAGAAAGTATGGGACAACTGTTCGTTTTCTCTGTCATGTATATCAGATGCAAGCAGTAAAATCAGACCTTTTCGAAATGATTCATGTCGACAACATAGTCATAAACTGGGAATTATAGGCTCCACAAGTTCGTTCTCTAATTTTCAATGGTCATGAGATACCGTCTGTTCGATAGTTCCTTATTTATTTTCAACAACGTGACTTATTTGGAATATCAAACACCTATATCTATTTTAAAAAATCCATCAAGTGCTTGACAATAAATTCTAGCCATAAATAAAGTATTCGTCACGAGTTGTGTACACTACAGGAAATTATCGAATTTATTTTAGCTATAAGTATTTTATGTTCGACTGATCTCTAAAATGTACTAAAATATTTTTATCCTTCGGTAAGTGTTACATGATTGGATTTAAAATACAAGTTATGAAATATCTCAGACTGGTTTCCGATGAAACTACTTAAATAGTCTCGCATATAAATATGCAAAAGACGCGATGCATCGGACAACTGAAACGTTTACCTCCTCTCCTGGTGAATACTCGACGACTCCTTCAAAGTGGACCAGTGACATGAAAGTGACATTGTGAACGACCCAAAGGAAAAGAAATGACACCTGTCCGTCGTTTACGATGCGATTGATTTTTAAAAAGTATTCCAGCCTCTCGGATACATTTGTGTTTTACTCGCGTGTCATTCTCGACCTCGCTCTCGTGTCGAGGATTACTACATGTACACGGAGACAGGTTGTTCAGAAGTTTTAAGTAAATATGTTAATGGCACCGTAAGATCGACGATCAACGCGTGCAACGATCGACACTTAACGAGTGCTGAATATGGCGGTTCATTTGAATACCAACAGGACCATTGTGGAAGAGAAAATGGTGCGCGCTGAACACGCAGGGCGCATTTAGCGTGCGCAAGTACGAAACATTTATGCATAACGCATGTATATAAACACTTCGTAAATTAATATTATGATATTACTGTGTCATACGTATGTATGCTTAGTATATACGTATTTAGTTTTCATAAGCTTTGCATATGTTTTTCATATTTAAATATGGTATGTCTAAATGAACTCCGCAGGTTGATCGTCAAGCAAGGAATAGAAATTTCTTCCACGTGAATTACCTTTGGTTTCTGTTACTGTATCATACTTTAAGCATTAATTGGTTGTTTAATTTATTCCATAACAGAATATAAAGTAAGGTTGGAACATTTTATAGGTAATAAATATTATATGTACGAAATGAATTCTTGCTAACTGAATTGAATTTGCAGTTGCAATACTTTCTCTATACGCCGACACATACGTGTAAAACGACATACGTCTCGGGCTCCTTTTGGCTTCCAGTTGGCAGCACCGAGCAGTGTCATCGGTTTATCTCGTCGTGACAATATTTTTTAAAAGCCGCCGCTAGCACCCGTGCGTCGGAGGGGTTATCTGACATGGGGATCAACTATCTAATCTGAGGGCTGTTCCTATTCCCGTCCCTTCGAGAAGACGCACCGGCTGTGTGACATCGTGTCACCACCAGCTCGGGTTATCTTCGGATCGGTCCTGTCACCAAGGTCACTCGCTTTTCGGCCGCACAAAGGGGATAGATTCCATTTGCTCGCACGGACCTACGGATGGGCAAAATTCTTATCTAGATAACAATTTCGAACGACAAGATAAAGCAACTGCTTATCTCCTACTCGTCGAGTCAAAATTAGGATTTAAATTAGAGATTTGAATGTTTCGTAATTAACGAACAGAAATTTGAGTCATCAGCAAAATAAATATCGCGAACTGATCGCGGTATATCGGTTTCATTCGTTATTTATTAGTATTTGAACGACAGATTTGAGTATTTTACAAGCCACAAAGAAATATTTAACTCTTAGATGGCGTAAATTAATCGCTAAATATTTTGTCTCATTTGTTACATATTAGTCATTGTAATTACATATTTTACAATGAACACACAAAAATTGAAGTTTTCAGTTAAATAAATGTAGTGGATTACATTGGAAATGACAGACTTGAATTATTGGCTATACATATACTGGTTCCATTCGTTATCTATTTATTTTTTACCTATATTATTTCAATACAATTTTGTCGCGTCTCTGTACGGTCGCCTATTTAGGAATGCGTAAAATGCGTGTCCAAGACGCCTATTTTCTCGCTTTCGCGCCGGTGATTTCAACGCCTGGTTAAGCGCGTCGCGTCTCTATCCACGTTCCTCGTGCCGTTTAGATTCCTCGTTTAGGTTCATTTCAAACGGTGTTATAAATCTTTGTTATTTGTAAGATGAATTATAACCAATTCAAACAAATTTTTCTTTCAAATTGTTCTTCTTTTCGAAAGAATGCCATATTAGCCACCAAAAAGAAGTTTGAAAATTGAAAAGTATTTCGTGACCAATCAGAAAGCTATTATTATTTTATGTTATAAGATTCTTTCACTTGAATAACCATTTCTTTGGTGTTTTAAGTGTTACAAAACATTTTGTTGAAATTTTGAACGAAGATAATTTAAACATGTAGTTAGTGTGGTATAAAATAAGTATTTGTTTCTAACGAGTTTATCCAGGCGAAACAATGAATATGCAAGAAAATGAAAGTCAATGAAAGTTATTGCAATACAGTTTCCGGAAAATTATTAAGTTAATCGAGTTTCTTTCTGACTCGTGAATTGTTTATGCGCCACGAACGTCCTAAGTATATTTTATTTTATACTTTGTAATTTATTCGCAGTTTCCGTTTACTTTATTAAATCATTTTTAAACTTTCTTGCTTTGGATAGCATTATGCATATATCTTAAACAATGTCTCGTTATCTAGACCGTCACTGAATAACTGCGTTGGCGAAGCAACTTGTTATTAAAAAAATGTTTACACAGAGGTCTTGAATAATTCATCAAGTAACGTATCTCTGCGCTTTACTTTGCTGCGCATACATTTCTTAATTTCGAGGTTTCACAGCGTTTCTCGTTAATTATTTCTTTCATGACGGGCATTACTTACGATTTAAATACCAAAATAACTGAATACCTTCGTTGCGATTAAATAAATTCTACCTTAAATCGTATTTGTGCAAGAAGATGCTCATTTTGAGATTATATCTCTACAGAGTGAGTAGTGTGCCCTAGCATATGCCACCTGAAGCGTGTCTAAGAACATAAATATAAATATCTTATCGTGAGAAGAAAATATGAGGGTGGCCTCGTGTTCGATCTGCCGTGAAATTGAGGGTCCACCGGTCGTTGGACCTATTGGACACCATCCTGTCATACTCCCATGTTTGGTGTAGGGTTTCGAAACACCGGAAAAGATGTCGTAAATCTTTTCACGTGTTTGTAGTGTTAAATTTGTCTCTAATTCACCAGATTTACCAAACACGTTAAAATTGCAAAAGATTGAACTATAAAATTTGATCTATTGAGAACATTTAATGAAAAACAAAATTACAATCCTATGTGTAGTTGATAAGAAATGTTGGCTGCTATTATGTTACGTGTCGACAGCCAGTTACTTAATTGTAACTAGAAATTACAAATGTCGTTCAAAGTCCCAGTAATTTGTAGATCTACTTGGTATTTCATGGAATCTTTTATGCAACATGTCTTCATTTCTCTTTATTTTTCGTTGTGGTATTTAAATATATCCATTTCGTACTTCTAGAAGATCATCACGGTCGTCTTCATGTCGTACCATAAAAAAATCATTTACATTCCTATGAGACCAAAGTTAGCTATGTATCAATGAACTGTATAAACAAAATAAATTTAAGCTGTAATTGTCAAACTGCTTTGGTAATTGAATTTCCTTCTTAAAGGCAAAATTTGTTCACACCGTCAACCGAGATATAATCTACCGCCACGTAAAAGTCGTAATTAAAAAGATTTATTGGTTTCACAGAAAGAAAAAATCAAAGAATATTTACATAATCCTTTCCAACATAGCAGATTTAATAATTTGTTAAACAATAATCTAACTGGCATCTGGAGTTTAAAGTTAATGAATTTCAGTAGCCAGCGATAAATTACAGATTTCTTGTTAGATGCATGCAGTAACCTCGTTATCGCAATAAATGGGATTACTTTCTATGTTGATTCGTTTCGGTACCATATTAGCGGTAAAGTACACAAGATTTGAACGACCAACGTTGCAATGAAAATGTAGGTATTCATCGTAGATGAATTTTAAATATATGACCTGGCAATTAAGAAAGAAACATCCCTGATTATTTGAGAAATGGGAGCTAGACATGGAAACAATGTTGAAATGTGTTCATTTGGAGTTATACGCAATTGTGAGTCTTCCGCGAAAAACCAATTGCGTGATTTTGCGAATTTACTCACTCGTCGAGCTTCCGGAAGAATAAATTAAGAATAATATCACTTACTTTTATTTTATTTCGTGAAATATGAGACGACTGCACCACGTGTTAAAGAAAAAAGCCGTGCCGTGATAACATTCAAATGTTTTCCCGCGAAATCGATTTCCTGCGCTTGACAAATTACATCTGCGCACGGAATGGGTGACTTTCGCATACGCCTCGGTCGATGATTCGAAAGGTAACCTTAAACACGATCTAAGATTTTAGGGAAGACGGTCAATTTGTTCTGTCACCCATGTTTTCATGGTACATTAAAGACTATTGTAATTAAAATTTCAACTACAGCTGTTTTCACCCGTTATTTTAAAATAAGAAATTCACGAAGTAAAGTATAAGAGAAGTTTGATTACAAATCCTAATTTCAAACTTGATATGTAAAGTTAATATTTACTCTTGTAAGTTTATTTTATTTCTCACACTCAGTGAATTTGTTTTTAACAGAAAGCCTCTTTTCTTATTATCACTGTTTATATTTTAAATTTTGAAGAAGACTCGAAACAGATTTTCAACGGATACTATGAATAACAATAATGCTCATACTGCTCATACTCCATGGTCTTCCAATTCTCACGCGTTAATTTTAATTTATCTTAGAATTTCAACGTGTTAGAGTTCAAATTCTAAATAATTGAATCAGTCGTGCACAAGAAACTCGATTATTTCTAAAATTCGCTCCAATCTGTCCTCTGCAGGAGAGAAACCACTGGAGGAAGGGATGATGTTCACATAAAATTCTCTTCATTATTCTAGTGAGCACAGTCCACGAGTCGAAGGCAGCAACACTGGGATAGATCTTCCTCAATTTACTACCCTCGAACACATTCGAACGGGACAGTTCGGCCTCTGCTTAGGTAACCGCATTCGGAACAGGGCAGATGTACTAACTACCCCCGGGAGAGTAGCTCGAAGACCGAGACCTCTCGGTCCGAACTACCCCCGACGTCTGTCGGGCATCAACCCTCGAAAAATGACGACGAAGTCACTATATATTCCCGCCTATCGGAACGACCGATCTGGGATGTCAGATAAAACTACACGGAACGTGAAATCAGGTCGCAATAAAAGCGCGTTTTTTTCCACTTGCATCTCTAATCGGGGTGAGGTTGTGGAACGAGGGCCGATAATTACGGGGTGTGTCGAGACGCGTTGATTGAAAATGACTGCGCGACTAACGTAACGCGAAGTTACGTGTTGATCGTTTCTTCCTGTTTTTTAATGAACTAAAAACTCGAATTAATGTATTCCATCCTAAGAAATTATATAAAAGAAACTTTATAGAAAGAGAATTAATTGTTACGTAAAATGTTGTGCAAGAAAGCTTAGATATATAATATGGCTGAATGTTTATTTGTTTACGATTTATGAACTGTATGTTTTCTTCTTGTGAATTTTATTTTATTTTTATATTTGTTAGCTTATGATGCATATTGCTATTAGCTGTATTCATTTTTAGGCTGTTATTGTTGCTTAGGATGAGATAAATATATATTACATCACTTACACTCTGTGAATTAGAACATTTAATAATCTTAAATTTATTAAGTAACACTCGCGTTTTGCAATTTTATGTTGTCGCTGAAAAAAATATAAATTGTAAACCAATAAGAATATTCAATGTTTCAATTGACGATTTTATTTTTTTCATTCGCGACGACATTCTTTCTTTCGTTCGATGTCATGGAAGGATTATCCTCATATGTTTGGGATTAGAGGTTTATAAAAACGTGAAAGAAATGTACTCACAGCGACGCGGCTCTCTTTTAGCTCGAGTCTCACAGCCAATGCGTCTCGCATAAAGACGTCGGGATAATGACTCGCGAGAAATGCCCGTTCCAGTTCCTCCAATTGCCAGCTATTAAAGTTGGTCCTGCTCCTTCGCCTCTTGTTTCTACCGTCGTCCGATTCCACGTCGCAGCCTGTAATGAAAAAGACATACCACTTCAAAAACTTCATCGCTTCTGCGAAACTTTCAATTATTTCTTCGAATTTGTTTTCATTATAGATACATTTCAATTTCTTGGCGTCAGAAGCAAATTTTTGGAGCATTTATCGCGATTCTCCATCTTGACAGAAATTTTAACGAGGTATCGAGACTTCGTTAATTATGTAAAAATGTTATATTTAATAGAAATTAATAGAAGAATGTCGTAAAATTGTAAAATTAGTGGAAAATGTAATGAAACATTTTAAATTACTAACTTTTGAAGTTCTATAAATTGGAATTCATGAAATATACAGAAATAGTATGATGTACACAATAATGCAGTCGAATATTTTTTCTCGTTCGTTGCAAACAATTTTATTTCGATAAATTTAAGAAAATAGTTAATGAATTCAGTTTAACGTTATATGAATCGAATTATTATTTTCTCCAAACAACTTGTAATTACTTTGAGAATATTGTTATTGCTTATCGAGACATTATATAAGTACGACGTATACCTCTTCTGGTGTAAAAAAATAAAATTATTTGCAAAATCTCGATGTATAACGTGACCTGAAAGTTACACGAGCCCATAGTGGGTTAACGTCGCCATTAAATTATACAGAACAGTCGATTAGCTGGCGCAGGATCTTTTCTTCCGTGAAAATAGAAACACGCGACGATCGAATGCTTATCGTCGCAAAAATTGTTCGTTCCACGGTATCATTCACCCCAATCGCCTCATATAGGCTAGGAAACTGATTCCCGGCATATTGAATAAACATGGAATTTCAGTGATTTTACGAGGGCCGTCGGTCTACCCTCCTTCCTATCTGATGCAAGAATCTGCGAAACCACGATTGTTTTGGCAGACTCGTTCGCGGAATACGCGCAGATACGTATGCTAATACGGACCGGCGGAATTGAAAAAAGATCGGCAATTATGATTGACTCTGCAATAGAGGCAACCGTTATCTGAATCGTGGCATGAAGCAGCGCGATATGAAACATTTCCCATGGGTCGGGATTGTCAGGGGAAACAGATTGTTGACTTCTGGACGCAGATTTAATTTTCTCCTGCGATCGTATTCCATTTCTATGATTTCGTAGTAAAGTTCTAACGATTTCTTGGCCGATGATAGACGAAATACTTTATGCAACTTTTAATATATATTTTGAATTACATGTGAGATTATTCATTGTCACATGCAGTTCCTTTTAATACCAAACTAAATGAATTGTTTACATGACAAATAAGTTTAAAGTATTTTTAACAGAAAAGAGTTCCAGAAGATACATTGTATATTATTATTTAATAGTTTTGAAAGAATAAATTCAATATGGGTAGCTAATAACTTAAAAACAATTCGATTAAAACACTAAAAGATGTAGAGAAAGTAGTTCTATATAAAATTCTACATAAAATAAAATAAAAATTATTAGGAACACCAAATATAATTTTATTAGGCGTTAATCTAATAATAGATAGTCTTCAATAATATTTTCTAAACATTTTGCTTTAAATGGTTCATCAAATACATCAGATCCAACGAAACTAAAATCACAAATACCTCGACGACGAGCACAGATAAATACATCTACTTAATTACCCATTTATGGAGTTCACTAAGTTTAGATTTTTTTTAATTCGTGATTAAACTTTTACGGAACTCGCGTGATTAAGTGTCTATCGAGAATCTACGCAGTCTGTCGGAAAATATTCACCCTGAACCATCGCAATCGCGCACCTCGACGTAAGGATTTTTTCTCCGTGCACGTTATTATCACAGGAAATGACTATCAAATCTGATGGATGATACAGGTAGCGCGCTAAATAATTTATAAGGGGGACAAGTTAAACAATTTTCACGTCCGGCTTGATCGACGGCCAACTACTCAATCTATTTTCCACGCTTAATATACATTTTCCGTTTCATGGAGGAAGTCAATCGTGCCCCGATAATGCAGTCGCCGTATAATGAACCTGACATGATGGTAATGATTCGACTAATTCCATGGCTGAAGTGTGATACCATCGAATATAATGTTACTGCCGTTACGTTAAAATATTCCTATATTTAAGTGACGAAGGAAAATAGTCTCTTCGTCAAGGAAGATGTATAGTAAGAGAAAAATGTTGCCTATGAAGGTGCTGTTAAAGATGGTGCTTTCATAACTGGCGGATAAAAAAAAAAACAAAAAACCGATGGATTCATCAATAAACGTATGCCAACAGATCCAGCCTATTAGTTGGAATTTATTGCATGGAGAGTCTCTGAGATAACTTTGAATGCGAGGAATTCCTCTACTGTCTATAACATCGAGTTTAAATAGTCTTCCTTGCTTGGAGATTTCAGAATAAATATTTAGACGTTTCGAATAAAAAATGTGTAACATATTACTTCAAATACTAAATGGTAAACAGTTTATTGTTATACGTGTGTAACTATTAAAATAAAATATTCGTTACATTAAGGGTTCAAAATAATATTGAAATATAATACTTTACTGTGGTGGTTTACTGATAAGTAGAATTATCGAGGAGAGAGGGCTGAAGTAACGCGAAAAATATTGTTTGAATTAAAAATATCTACGCAATTACCATATAATTTTTATTTACAATTAGGAGACACGGTTGTGTACGGTAAAGTAGGATTTCGATGAATTCTAAAAGAGTTCCATTATCAACTGGTGGCTGATCTTTTCGAAATTTAATTAATGAATGCTTTATATATTACTAAATATTTTCTAGACAACCTGTAACTATATGAAGAAGATTCGCAATTATACAGATTCAAAACTAATATATTAAAATTATAATATAAATCTAACAATGCCTAATAAATCATCATTTTTCCTTGGCACCTTCGCTCGACCAATTGTACGGCAGTCCCTAATTACACTCTATCGCGGGCAATAATTTGGGAACGTTTCAAATTCTTTCGGCGTAATTCTGTTTTGTCAGTACTCTGAAGGAAGGTGTGTTTCGAAGAGGCTATAAATTACGATGAAACTCAGAAGATCGTCGTTTTGCCGACCAATCGAGGTAATTGTAACCGTCGAGGGTTTATTAAGGAAGTGTATACATCGGTTGAGCGTCTTTGATCGAGTGTCGTGGTTTTTGCGTCATTTTGCGATTCTCCGTATCAGAGTCTGAAGAGGACACCGCCGTTACACGGTGATTTGTATTCGTAGATGCGTTCATATTGAATTAGCCGGTTCCCGTTCTTGGGCTAGGCGGCTCTCATTCCGCTTTTGCACGCCCCGAACGAAGACGTTTCATACTCTCGACGAGCCGCGGTGGAAAATTACTTCTCACGTCCAGGGACAATTAGTTTAAACACCACCTCCGACGATGTTTCGCGGGCGTACCGATGGAAAAGATGAATTCGAGCGAACAGCGGCGTCCTATCGTGATAAATTACCCCCGTATTAAAATTATGTTGGCGCCGTGGGTAATTTGTATTCATAATCCGTCATGTGCGCGGGCAAAGTCGTCATTACGAACGAGCCGCCGCTTACCGAGTTTCCTGTGACAAACATACGCATTACGTTTCCTTAAAATTCTTCTGCCTGGATATTCTTCACGCGTTCCTTATCTTTATCCGTAGTTCCGCGGGTCTTCGTCTATACGCGAGATTACGTGTTCCCGACCGATCGTATCACGAACGCGCAATTACGCCATTATTGGCGCGCGATTCGAAATTGTCGGTGATGGATATAACGTTTGCACTGCTAATAGCAGAGGAACAGAGGCGTACGGAGGAATGAAGCAACATAATTTTTTTTACTTCGCGCATACAGCGTGTCCGAGCTGGAGAACCTACATAAATATTATATTTTCTTTGTTTTCCGTAATATGTATGAATATTTACTGTGATGTGAATTCGATAATTTTGGAGTGAGAATGCTGTTGAAGACAAGCTTTACTTTTGACTTAATTCTTTCTCCGTCTTCTTTGTATTTACTGAAAGGATGTATTCTTTTTTTGTAAAATAAGTCGAATAGAAAATAGAGACGCATCTTGAAAGATCTATCGATCTAATTTTTAATAACTTAACTTGCTTCGCGTGTATTAAAATCAATAATCGTCAAATCCGATGACAAGTAAGTTAAATGTGTACCCGAAGGAAGATCCTGACGGTCCCAGGATGGCGGATCGATCAAATCGGTGACCTAACATTCGCGAGAACATTTTGCTAACAAACCATCTCGAATACAGATTACTTTGGTCCCAAACCCGAATCCACTCCAGCTGCCATTAATTGCACGGAGTCGTCTGATTTGCTCGGCTGTGTCGAGGCCCTTTAAATATCCTCATCGAAGACATTTTGTCCAATTAAAATTTACCAATCGACAATAATGTTTGGGAATCGGTCGTGTCGTCGTTGACGTGGCCGAGGAGGGAGGAAAGAAATCATCCGGCCGCGCATTAATCAGCGTAATTAGACGCTATTTATCCGGCAGTTACTCCCATCCCCTGTTCTCTCTTCTTTTCTCGCTGGGAGTTGACCAATCGAGACCGCGATGGATATCGATCGGTCCTCTCATTATTGATAATCTATACTTCATTATATATCGCCGATCCAGCTGGACACGGTGGCAGGTTGAAGGATTATCTTTCCTCGATAAGGCCCGGTTCTACCTTCGGGAACTCGGAAATTTGGTATTTTTTAAAGAAACGACTTCATGAGCAGCTTTAATTGCAACAGTTTCGGGAATTGAATAGAATGAAGGGAATACGCTTGCAACGAGAACCGATGGAAGATTAAGGTTTGACGTTTGACTTTGAGTTATAGCATACCTTTGTATGTAATTATACCGAGACATGTGTAGACTACACATGTGTCTACCGTTTGCTCTTCCGAAATGCGAAACACTTGAAAACATGTATAATATGCTCTGGGGAGTTGTTCAGTATCTATTTCGATATTCTAGTTTATGAAACAGTCAATAAAAGCTCTGGTTCCTACTTACTTAACCCTTTCAGACCTGAATAATTTTTTTTTCTCGTGAAATGAATAAAAAGAAACCCTAATAGTGTAGTTTTTGAGGAAAACTTTCTTCATGTGCACTTAAACATTTGCCTTAAACGATAGTATCGGTAATGTATCGACAATTTGTGTGTTTAATTGTGGACGTCAGGTTCGAAAGGGTTAAGATACCTCTTATCATTCGAAAAATTGCAATTTTTGTTTTTATATGCTGTTTCTTTGAAGGGTTCATTAAAGTGCCATGAAAGTTTCATGCGAAATATTGGACACCGTGCAATCAGAATGCATTTAATAGTGACCGACGTCTTACACGTGTATTAACGTCCGTAAATGAAGTGCAATTAAATCGAAATTATAGTCCGAGCACGCCCCTATCGCGAAACACTTTTAAGTATTTATGTGTCGTGTCGAGTTTCTTTGACTGCGCAGCCGGCGATTTTAACGCATCGAGACTTCGCGTGGTTGCGCGCCTTTAGGAGCCCGCGACGCAGTATCATCGACATAGTTCAATTCGCTCAAATGAACAAGAAAACGAGTAGAAATTTCAGTATCTTAGATTATAACCCGTTCGATACCTTTTCTAATTAGATTCACTAGGTTCGAAATCTTCTAAAATAATTTTCTAATGGTAGGTGAAATAAAGAAGCCTACTTTCGACACTCTGATAATCGTCGAAACATTAAATTTATTTGATTAATAGTATTATTAACATATCGGCGCAATTATTAAATACATCACACATTTTCATTCGTATTTGTTCAATTAAAGTTACTATCTGGACTGTACAACATAATTATACGATTCGCGTTGTAATATCAAACTATTCAATCAAATAGATTTTCCAAATGAATCCCTATATGAATAAATGGCAGTCTTTTTATTCGTCATCTATTCATTCATTAAAATTCTGCTCATTGACTCTTACTAAAACTTGTCAGATTTCAAGATTTCACTCGAAATTTGCAGACGTCACATTAAAATACTCGAGCATTTAACGATCTTCCCAGAAAATTCAAAGGAGATGGGAATGTGTATTATTCATTGGTCAAAACACGTTCGAAAGTGAGGGTCGTGAGAAGATTATACTAATTATTATCTCACGTTTGGACAGACACATTAACAGTAATAACAGGAACCTGTATAAACGCGTTAATGTTTTAAGGGCTGTCATTTGAAACCATCGGCGGAACATTAATTTTGCAGATATAAAACGGAAATTGCCTCTGTCCACGAACCCATGACCGTGCAATTAATTTCGGCCAATCGTTGAAAGGGTTGTGCCTTCGAGTTTCATTCCCGTCTTTATTATGTTTTCATATGCGTCCGTCCATTACAGAACGTTCAAAAATTGACGGAATTATTTATTTCTACCCGCCTTCGCACATTTAACGTGAACTCGGCTATATGTGCGGTTGTTTACGTTGTCAAGCTTGCATACGAGACATTGACGTACTTAAAATTGTTATGGACATCGAGTAATTGTCAATTTGTTTATTGTAACAGAGATGAGGGTGTTTGCTTGTGTTGCAAAAAACATAGCGAAACTGTAATTATTTGTTTCTGTTGTTTTTAAATTGTTTAATGAAATATGCATAATATATGTATTTTATTAGTTTGTTATCGAAAAACTCTTTTAATTTGTTTAAGGATAAATATCCTGCTTAAAAAAATAAAACACTGTATAATTATTTAGTCGACAAAAAAGGCAAAAGTATTTTATAGAAATTGCATGTTTGATAAGAAGAAATAAAAATTAGCCTTAAATAATGGATAAATTGGGGCATACATGTAATTTCCTGTAAACTTTTGGCGAGTGTTAGTGATACCAGGTGTTACAGACCAGTCGCAGACCGCGAAGACGTAACGAACGAGCGATTTCCTTTTAAATCGACGACGCTCGGGTCGTTCGTTTGGCGAAACGCGTCATGCGGGCTCGTCCGCAATAAATCTTCGCGAAACTGGTAGGAACATCACGCATTCTCCGATGGAATTCGTGTTCTCAAACACAAGTCGAGTACTGCTGATGATCAGCCTGCCATTTTATTCTAGTTCACTTTATTTCAAAACAACACTTACAAATTTTTTATTCATATTATAATTTCAGTTCATATAATAATGTTCTGTATATATTCTGTACACAGCAGTAACGTATCCAAAAACGGACATACATTTTCTAATCAGTTATACAACAAAATGAACACAAATAAAATTGTTATATTCAGAAATGTGTCAAACTTCAACTAAACGGTAACTGTAGAATTTTTATAACACCAGATGGAAACATACAGTAGTAAATTACTTTAACATGAGACTTAATTAATAATTAGATATTAATTTCATTATTAAACCACATACAACGCTATACTTTTCAAAGCGACTTTACTAATTCGATATAACTTGATTGGTAAAATAACACAACGCGCTGTTACTCCTACCGATCATTTACATCGCGAGTAGGTATAAGTGCATCGCCACGGTCTATTTCTTAATGAAAGAAGGCGATCGGCTGTCTATTCCCGGCGACGTAACGTGCAATTAAACTGTAATTAAACGGGGGTCGAATACGCGACGCGCGTGGAATATTTTTTCATTGTACGTTTTACGACGTTGCCGCGTCTTGACATCTTCATAATGGCATTAAACTTAATAGCTCGGCCCCCATTTTCCAATTCCATACATTATATGGGTTGTAATGAGAGACTTCGATCATCCCAGTAAACGCGACGATACGTAATTAAACATTCTTATCGAATCTCGATTAGAAGCTCGCTCGTGCAACATTTCGTTCCTCCTCCTGACAGTTTTTGTTTTCGATTTTCCCTCGACAAACAAAGAAGCAGGTGATGCTCATTAAAGACTATTAATGGGAAAATTATACAAGGTATCATAGAACTGCGGATACAAAAAGTAATACAGAATGGTAATGATCGGATAGTTAACCATAGGGAGTCTGCATACGTTGCGTAAATCCGCAACACTGTGAAATAATAGTGATAGATGGACAGCAGATGTTTCTTCAAGTTCATATTGTACTATTTACGTAGAAAAGAAACTTGAATGGAGGTATGCCTTGATTTCTAAATAGTGCAATAATAATAGTGTAAAATTATGATAGTAATAATAATATAAAGTCAGGCCCATAAATATTTGTACTTTCTGTGTTTACTGAAGGAATTAGTTTAAATTAAATGATAGGTTTGATGTTTCCAAATAAAGTTTATATGTGTACATATTTAAAATGGAACATTTATTTGAAAACATCAAACCTATTATTTAATTTAGCCAAACTTCTTTAATACAGATAGAGATGAGATTGATTGTATGTACAATAATATGAATAGCGTAAAATAATATTTTATGTATAACTGCATTTGTGTACATTTTCATAGATTTACCTATATCTCCATTTCCCATAAATGGATGAACATTCATAGTTAATTGATGAGGAACCTTTTTGTATCAGACGACTGTATGTCGCTCGATGGATTAATTTTACTAAATCAACAAAAATAAATTAGTAATTTTAGTATCACGAACTATTCTCGAATAAATCGCCACGCACTGTTTAAAAACATACCTTTGCAGTTCGCGAAGCGAACAGCGTGAAATGGCGTCCACGGAAGCTAAAGGGCATCGGATAAATCGATTCGACGAAAACTTCGCATTCAGCTTCCGTCGACGTTCCGCAAGGTGAACGGTTGCACGTGCTTTAACAGCATTTACGACGGATGTAATTTAGAAGTGAATGCGAGTTTCGTAATCACCAGGTTGGCAAGTACCGCCGGGTCCGGTCGGCTGCAGGACGCAACCCTCCATTTAGAGGGTAGTCTCTTGTTAAGTGAGAGTCAACGACGTCATTAGCGTTAGGAACGACGTTCTGGCACCCCCGAGACCGCCACTTTCCACCCAGAAAGGGATGCAACACGAATTTCCACGGTGACCGTGCACGAACTTCTTTTTCGTGTCCGGTGCCAATTCGCTCGAAGCTGCGAACTACGAGAACGTCTGATTTATAATGATAAATTATAGGTTTGGGCACGTTTCACTGTGTCATTCCTCGACGTTTCAACGATAGTAAGTAATCAATGACAGCTGTGTTGCACGTTTCCCGGTATTTCTACCATTCTTCGATCCTAAGTAGGTCGTTAATAAGATTGACCAATTTTTGGAACAATTTTGAAAAATGTAAGTTCCTTTGAGGAAAGCTTTAATTAGTGTTGCTTGTGAAATACGACCTGAAGGATACTTAAGAATTGTTGACAACAACGTTTTCGTTGCAATTTTTTATGAGAATTATTGAAATAGAAAGTTAGATGTGTATTAATTAATTCGTACCTCCATTCTGTAATTTCAAAGATATAGTAGCGTAAGAAAAAGAACATTCTAAAATTATATTTATTATGATTTTCGTTAATTCGTTCTTGTTTCTGCCGCGCATGCTGCACTTTATCGCTCTCTCGCGTCGGTTAAATTACTTTATTAATCCTCTTTTCCCGAGTTACCACCTCGGTGGCCCTCGCGAAAACTAGAACTGTTCCGGTGATCGAGCCCGATGGAGAGGTGAAGAAATGATCTAATGGATGAGGATCCTTCAGTTCGTTAAACACCACGGTGATTAAGTTTATATTAATGTTTCGGGAGATCCGAGATATTGCGACCCGTTTGTATATACCTGCTTGTATGATGGCTGTTGTGGGAAATTAATTGTCCGCCGCTAGGCGAACGCACGGAACCCGACGAGTTGCTCGGAGTGGCTTGTAATTATTAAGATGTTCCTCGTAAACGTTGCTCCGGAAAAAGTCGTTTGGCTTCTTGCCATAGTGATACTTTTTCGAATATGGAATTGATTTTCCACTCCACATCTTCTACGGGTTAGATTGTCTTTGTTGTATTATTTTCAAAGCGTAAAAAATTAACAAAATGGTACCTAAGTAACTCAATAACTATATATCAAAATTCACATGTGCCCTTGAACTTTTCTTAAAAACCGGCACCAATTTTCTGTACCACCCAATACCATGCAACAGTAATAATAATGGAAAATCTATAACTGAGTATGTTTTTGTAAGGAGATCAACAGTTACTTCTCATCCACTAGACAACATACTAGAAGACTTACTCCTCAATCGTTATAGATGTGTCATATTTTTTTTTATAGAAAGATTGCAAGTAACCCATAGAAAGCAATGTGACTAAAACGTTTGTTCACTGGGGCACCCTAATAATAGAAATTCAGAGAGTAAGGATCAGAAATAGGGAAGTGTATTGAAAGGGTTGATAAAGAAGGCGAGAAAAGCAGAGGAGTGGTGTAAGCAGAGTGAGAGTGAGGGAGACGATCGACCGAACAAGATTATTAAGTTGTAAGGCGTTAACTGGCATAAGGCGTCGGTAGGTGGATACGTTGCTTGCGTGCCAGACTGACTGCATTTGCATCTAGACGCCATCAATCCTCCTGACGCCCGGTTACAGAGCCCCTCTCCGAACCCCTCCAACCCTTCGAGCAACCCTTCCAGGCTTTCCCCTCACCCTTTTCTCTACTCGAGCTACCACGCCTTTTGCTGGACGATCCTGAATTAAATATCGAGAGTAATAAGAGACCTGGTCCAGCCTACCGCGACCAGAGTGCATCAAGAATCCATGTAATTCGATGGTTCAGGAGATTGTGGAACTAACTGAATCTCCGTTCTCGTGGGAGGAGCGGATGTTGCGTAGAACGATATTTAGAGAATCAGTATCTTTGTAGTAGTTTCCCAATTGAAAACGGCGATGACGTTGAGACTTTTATTACTAGAATGACATATTGAAGCTTTATAGCTCAATAATTAGGTATAATTTATTCAAAGGTAATTATTAAGAGAAATAAATAATTACGTGAATCTATAAATTGAAGTGATTATGAACAAATAATAACTAATGGTATTGTAATTATTTCATTTATTTAAGAATAAAACGAGTAAAAGTAAAATTAATAATTAAATAGATATATGAATACTTGGAATTAAAAATTGATTAGGACAAAATTACATAATTCCTATTCGATTATTAATTCCAGTTGAATTTATGTAGAATTTACAATTATTTTTATATAATTATATGAATTGCATGTAAACTATTTATCTTGTAGATCCCACCGAAACATACGATATTTTCTTTATTCATATACATATATCACGCAAATTGAATTTTAAAGAAGTCTCCTTATCCGTCAAAGCGAAACAGTTGTCGAAGCGAAATTTATTGCCGAGACATACGTGGGATTCCGTTTCATTTAGAGCACCCGGTTCTCGATCAAAATCTTATCGATGATCGAACGACAACTAATCCGGATGTGAGGTATACGACGACACGCAACATCTTGTAAGTCGTCGGCGAAATTCCGTGGATTAAAGAAGCTAATTAAAAAGACGGCACAGTCGACACTTCGTTCGGGAGACGAAACTATGCTCCATCGACAGGTGCGAGCCAGTCGTTTGTGGAAGTTGGACGGCTTGTTTCGACTCTGCCGTAATGGATACCTTCGATTGGCCGTTAAGTACCCACTAATTGTCAAAACAATAACGACACAAATAAACTACAAGAAAGGATTTACATTTTGCAGGAACGGAAAGTTGCAACTCGAAAAGCTTGCTGTAAAGATTTGCTTCTTTTCTGATTCGAGAGCATCTTCAGAATTAAAAAAAAGAGAGAGTAAATCTATGAACTGACATATATGTTATAGGATTGAGGACAATTATGTAAAAATTTCTGTTTGAATGTTAGATGTAATTAAAACATTTGCTACTAGACTAGACTGACACCATAAGTTCTTGTGAACATGTTTAATGAATTCGAAAGATTGTAGCGTTGAATAAATTTACTGATACACAGAAATGTTTAAAACAGTGTCCTAGTTCAAGCACAAAAAAAGACAGTAACTTGTGCATATCAGTGAACGTATTCCTAAAGTATCAATTTTTAAATCTCTGACACTTTCAATAACATCATTCGACGTGTTGCCAAGTTCAGTATACTAACAATAAAATGTGTTTAAACTTACTACATTTATTTGGTCGTTTTTTTACTTTAGGAAACATAGATCTAGAGTGTCTTTAAACGCCACCATGGATTACAAGGAAATTAATTCGCTCAACAAAAGGAAATTTCTCAATCAGCCAAGGATTTTCCTCGATTTTCGAAACAGGAACTTGCGCCGTGTTCCATCTAATAAGAAACAAAAAATGTGAGACACGAAACGAACCAGCAAAGAAAAGCCACGAAAGGAAGAACGAGAGGGAAGAGGAGGAGGAGGTGAAACAAGAAAAATAAACGCCGGGAGCGGTGCAGCAGCTCGTCGAACGAGGTACGAAGCCACGTAAAGGGTCTTCGCATAATATGGGTAGCCCCGGTATCGGCGGCCTGCTGGTCGATAAGGAGGTTTTCAGATACGATCTACAACCTGGCCGGTTAATTATATATTAATACCTTCGCGTGCAATCCTTGGCTGCGTATAGCCGGCATTAAGAAACCAGAGACCCCTCCGGGGGTGGCTGCTCGGCGTAATGCATGAGAAGAGGAAGCCACTCTTCCAAGACGCTGGCGAGAAAAAGGTAGATAGATAAAGGGACTGTCCAAGCGTCTTGAAACGGTGCCTTTTTCTTCTAACAGTCGAGGAAAGCTATTGTTATGAATGAAATTACGCTGCGCGTTTGAACTGAGAATTGGTTCGCCATGGGGTCGACTTGAGTTTGAATGGAGTTTGCTGGTTTGCATCGAGTAAGGGTTAATTAGTTAGAGGCTTGTTGATGGATTTTGGAATTACGTCGTTTCTTCGATGAATCGGAGAAAGATATTCTTGTCTTTGAAATTATGGCATTTGTTCAAACTGAGAATTGGTTTGCTATGGGATCAAGTTGAGTTTGAATGAGGTTATCCAGTTTGCATATAGAAAAAGCTAGATAAACAATGGGACTGGCACAGAGCATTCAATGCATTCAGTGCATCGAAGAAAGATAGTCTTGTCTATAATTTATCGTTTCTCATGAAACTGAGGTGTGTTTCATAACACCGCAAATTATTACTCAGGCTAATAATTTTGTGTCGGTCCAATCGCACCACGAAGAAGCCAGCTAAATAAGGAAACTGTTGAAGCCTTCTGCAACGATCTTTTTCCTTCCATGAATATAGGAAAGCTGTTATTATCTAGGAAATTATAGCTTTTCGATGAAAACCGAAGAGTGGTTTGAGCTCGGATCAAGTTTGACGTGGGCTGATGATGTCTCAGTTGAATTGACTCATTTGCATTAAGAATAAAATAACTAAATCAGATAACTAGACTATCGAAACGATGTTTTTTCTTCAACAGATCTAGAATAACCAGTATTTGTAGTTTTGCTGGATTAAAGATCACTAGACGTTTTGCAACGTCATTCATCGACGGATTCAAGGAATATCCGCGAAGTTATGTACTCCGTCAACATTCAGGATTGATTTACAACGGGATAAGTTTCGATAGAAACTAATTAATTTGAGTTCATTCATTTAAATTAAGAAGACGATAATCAAATAAAAAAACTTTTCTACTCTATGAAAAGGAGTGTTACACATAAAATTATTATTCCAGGTGAAATTCAAAATTCATGTGGAATAGGAGTAATACAAAATTATTATTTCAGTTGAAATCGAGGATGGTATTTAAAATAAGAGTTCTACACGAATCAATTAAAACTGCGTAAACATTGAACTAAAACGATTATCTAGATACTAAAATAAAAATAAAAATTAATAATATTTTATCCACTATACATTCTTCAACAAATTTTAACAATACTTCCGGTAAATATTAATGACAATCACGGTTCAGAATAAATATTCAGTGAAGACAATAATACAATTAATTATTAACAATACTTATTATTTAAACAATGATGGGAAATATGATTTTGCTGTGATATTAATGTTTCACGAATTATTTTCCCGATTGATACAACGAGCCTTCGAATCGAGCGTCACGCGGTTGTTGTTTGCCCTTCCCCTTCTCTACTTCGAGACGCACAAGCGAGCCGCGACCCTCGACCGACACAGGTATACGAGGGGTAAGAGCTCATTCTTCGACGATCCTTCGTTCGATATGGATCCCGCGATCGGGCGTCCGCGACTCGTGTCTCTCCTATTTTTGCTTGTGTAGTTTCCCTTAGTTATTGTATCTTGGTATTGCTTGTGGGTACTTTAGTATGGTTTGGTTAGTTTTAAGGCATGTATCTAAGTTAGTTTTAAGGCATGGATGTACGAGTGTCTGTCCTCTGCCAAACAATTATTATTTATTTGTTCAATTCTTTTGTTTGTTCGTAAGTCCATATCGGACTCGCAACTTCGTTCTCCACTTCGGTCACTATCATTTCATGTGATAAGTGAAGTGACCAACTGTGTAACTGGACAAAAAGGTCGGTTGCCGTCCTCCTGGTGGATCTGTATTCGAGAGGAAGACAATCGGCTCCTCCGGATCGGTTCTCTACTCTCTGTATCTCATCTGGTGTAGTCCAAAGCGCAGTGAGACGGGTGCAAGTCGGGTCCGTCGTGGCTCCCAGCTGGGTACAGGGTGTGGAGGACTGGTTCGGAGGTGTCGGTCGTCTTCCTCTCGAGTCCAGATCCAACAAGAGGAAACGGGACTGACTCAGTAGTCCAGTTTCATGGTCGCGTCGTGTCGCGATCTCAATTTAACTTCACCCTCTTAGTTCAAATAATTGTTTGGCAGAGTCTTAGAGTACTTAGTATTAAGCTCGTCGACTCTATGTAGAGTATGCATCTACGTATGTATACCAGTTGCAGCAACCTCCACGTGGTGAGACCTGGTAATCGGTATTATTTGTGACGAACAATCCTTCGTCGCGAGTAATAACGAGCTAATGGCTGCGAAATTGTAATGAGATCTTTAGATACGAAATGTTGGTGCGTGGAATGCGTTAAAAGTGTGTAGTTCTTAGACACAGTGGTGAAATGTTATTAGTTTTTGCCAGATATTTTTAAAATGATGCTAGGGACTTGCGATGCAATTATTTTGTCATCACAGGTCTATTATATCGTATTCAGAATACCTTTTAGTGACTGAAAGTTGGATAAAGCGTAATTAAACTAGTTAGTTCACATTTGCATGAACAGATTAGAGATCGTATACATATCGATTACGCCGTAATTCCATGGAAGTTAAAAGAACAGGTCAAGATGCACAGCGATACAAGGAAAACCAGCTAACCTGAATACATGAAATGTTGATTTAAAAGTCATAATTAGCCTGTTGGATGAATACCCTGACTACTGTCCAAGATTTCGCGATAGTTCAACGTGCTCGAGGGATCGTTTTAATTACAGGACTGTGTAACCTAATGGAAATAGAATTATCGCGTTTCCTTCTCCGTGGCGATGTACGTGCTGGCATTCCGCCTCGAATAATTGTTACATTTCTTCTAGAGCGAGTAATTGTTTTTCCTTCTGACTATCTCGAGTACGATTACTCTGTGCGATAATTCTGTGAATGTCGAAGTGTGAGGAATCGTGAGTGTACCAATTAAATGCACGAGGCAATTAAAGGCTAATTGTTTAAACTCCTTACCGATTAACCGATGACATGCGTCTTTCGAACGATGACGAGGATCACGCAATCGTGGAAGATGAAATGATTAATAGAAAATTGAAAGAAATGGAAATGAAGCACAGGGTGTCCCTAAAGTCTAAACAGAGAGGAAATGTCAATAAATATTATTACTTTTAATATAAAACGTTCATCATATGTATTATACATACATAATATATAAAATATATTAATATACAATATTACAGATTGAATATTAAATATGATTTTGACGAAAGAACAAATGTGTCTTTCAGGAACATTCTGTGTAATAAAAGTTAGTCTAAAACTATTAGTGCAATAGGATCATTTACAGAGTAACATCTAATCTCCAATTATGTCCCTTAATTTTCTCAACTTCATTAAACGAACATGATGTTAAATATCACTCTACGAGAACAAAATTCCTTTCCTATTAACTATTTGTAGACTTTCCATCGAAATTACTTTCCGAACAACTCGGTAGAATATTCCTAACTAAAGCCAATTTACGTATCACGTTCCCTTCCATAATTTTGCAACTGCCACGGTGATCTAATCGTTTTCACCACTTGCCAGAAGCTTCGGGCCCAGACGCTCGAAGATCACTGGGCCAAGCTGGCGTCTCCCCTTTCGGATAATGATCTACAGCCCCAGCCGTGTAACGTAATTGGCGTTAACCGTTGCAGTTTGCCAACAAATGCCGCGAATCGACGAAAAATGTATTAATTAGCCGACAAGGCGCCCTCCACGGAATTTCGACGAGGCTGGGCCCGCGAGTTCGTTATTGATTTATCGTTGCCGATGATCGACGTTGTTCTCTTCGCCGCAATGGCGGCTGTGGCCCATCGATATCGCTGGGTTCCTCAATTTCGGTAAATTATGGCCCACCGACGCTGTTCGGTGCATCGACGCGCAATTACGCGAGTAACGATAAGCGAATCGTGTGCTCGTTCGGCCCGTGGATTAAATCGTCGGTTTAATTGAAAGGACGCATCGCAATTTCTAAGAGTATAGAAATTTGCGATGGGATTGTTACGTAATAATTGTCAGTTGATTACAGAGATCGTAATCGATACACGACCGAGTGGAAAGAATAAGTGGAACAACAATATAAGACTCACAAAGAAACAATTGACAGATTATATTGCTTTTGAAACAAATCAAGATGTGTCTGTATCATTTTTATCTATCTTCAAATTTGCATAAATATTTTTGGACAAAATGAAAGAATTTCGTAAGAGTTTCTACTTAAGAATTTTTCAAATGAGGCTTTAAGATTTTGTTTTGAATAAAACAGTGCTATTAATTTGTCTTAGTGGCTGTCTGAAGTGACACGTCAGAGGTGACTCAAGAGTTTTAGGAAAAAATAGTTTTATCACTTTAGGAAGTGACCTCATAGTGCAAAAGGTTAATCTTCTTATCGTCTTCTGTCAATTCTCGCACTAATTGGATTATCAGTACTAATATTTACTTCAGCTGCCATATCGACTGCCGAACAGAAGCAATCTTTGGTGTCAATCACGAATATCTGTACTGTTTTCTAAAGGAATTGTGTGTACAACATCACTTGTTGCATTTAATTCCATATAATTGCATTTAATTTGATTCATTTTCATTAAAAGTAGATTATGTTCTCAAAATCTGAATACGTGTTTGCAATACTACATAAAAAAATTCTTCATTTTTAAAAGAGTACCTAAAAATTAAGGCTCTAGACTAGAATACCCTCTTAAAGTCGTTAAGAATTTAATTTTTAATAACTAATAGCCTAATTTCTAATTTTGTATCAGAAATACTCTTTAAAGTTACGTCTTAATCCAAAATTACAGTGGTTTATTATAGTCACCACACTAAACAGACACCCATAATTCTCGAAAACACCAATCAGCGTAGAAAGATAGTACCCGTATAATGAATACATAAATGAAATTATTATTCGCCATCTTAAATCGTTATCCGCTACTATAGATTAAATTGATCCTTCAAACAATTTCGTTATTAATTAGTTTCCCATTTAAGGCGAAAGTCGTTGCGTTCGACAATCTCAAAAGTCTTCCCCTCTCAGGTGATTTAGATCGATAAGGAAAATTCGATAACCTCTCGCAACGAAGCCGAGAAATTATATCCTGGTGTAGGTCTTAACAAGCGACGGATAGAGTAACTTTGTGTTTCGCATAATGATAGCGACGGGCATGTAAACAAATTAAGACGGGGCACCGTCCGCTCGAGATCACGATAAGTGGCTCGATGCGCATGTTAACTTTATCTGCATCGAGATCTCGATCTTTCGCTAATATTGAAATCGTACCCCACCGGTGGCGCGCTTCGTTTCTCCTTTCCACTCGCCCGTTCCCTTCTTTAACGCGTTCTCTGTCCACTCATTTTTCTTCGCTCCTCTCGTTGAACGAAACGAGAGTTTCGTGACGACTCGAACGATTCGCTCCGTGCCGGTTTATCGCCATGGAGTTGCGACGATTCTGCGTTTACGTGTCGCGTAATCAGATCTGTTTCGTTCGCGGTGATAATTACGACCGCGTAACGCCGATGGTAACGAGAGAGAAAGAGGTTGATAACGGGATACGCGTTTGCGGGTATCAATCAGGGGGACCGCTGTTTTCGAGTCGCGTCCAGTTAACTACGGAGCGTTTTAATTAGCGCGGTGACTGTTTCAATCAGAGACGCGAGTTTTATTTAGATATAGATTTACATCGTCGTAACGTATATGAAATGTATCTTTTTAATCATATAAATGATTATTCTATTTTGTTGATATATATAAGACATAAAGTAATATACAAACTAATTCAAACAGTATGCAAGAAAGTCTAAAGACGTTTCGGCACGATTTTTGAACTGCTCCAAATTGTATGAAAGGGGCCCAAAAAATGTTTGAGCTTTTTCGACCTAAGTGGGTTCTTACTTTTGACCTAATTATAATATTCAAGTAATGATATCCATTCCAGCGAAACTGATATCAATTAGTCTTAATTATGATGCTCTGTGAATTTTGAATATCATATTGGTAAAATTAAATAGAAAGAAAAATGAGAAGGTACTGAAAAGAGCAAAAGAATTTAATAAAGAGGTATTCTTTTTTTCTGACACGAAAACTACATTATACAATGGTTGATATTCTTTTTTATTTTAGATATCTCTGCCAAATTGAAAACGTTTTAATATTGTTAAAGATATAGTCATTTATATCGCGGGACGTCTCATTAAACTGATCGTAAACTTTAAAGGCATTTTTTTCGAAACACTGCTTTCCAAATACGTCATACCTCATTAATTATACCAATTAGCTTCCATTTAAATTTCACTAAAATTTGTATCGAAGAGACAAGATCTGCAATAAATTTGAATAGGTATTGCAACTATTCGTGAAGGTATTCTAACGAATGATTTTGCCAAAACGCAAGTAGGAAGAATAAATATGTCACGGACGCGAAATTAATTCGTGCATATTTTAATTAACACGGTAATATCTGCACGCAGCGATGGCCATGGAATTACAAGCGGTTACACCAAGGTTAATGCTGACTTATCTGCAATTAATTCGGAGATGCTTTAATTAAAATACAAAACTTACGGATACAAAGATGTTTTAATTAGCAAAACTCTTTTCATAACAAATTCGGAGCGCCATTTTTTTACCCAAGAATTCTACCGGACAGTTCCAAGAACACAAAGGAAAATATATACGGCAGAAGAATATAATTTCCTAACAAATTTAATTTGAAGCAAAGCTATCCTCACTGGTTAACGACGTGTTGCGAAATAATAACGTACAGAGAAGAGAACAGTGCATTCTGAATCGCAACTTATAGTCTTAAGAAATTATTCGAGGCATAAAGCTACCTTTAAATGTGTATGTTACTCGTTAACCTCTTCAGGAACACTGGTACGTATGTATATGTTACTCTTTTGAATTAAAATTATACCAATTAAAACAAAAAATAAAAATGTGTTGGGGAATTATTCCCCACAGAATAAGATATTAATAAATATTTCAGGAAAGGTTTCCTTACTCCCTATGTGCTCAATCTTTAGGGACACTGTGTATAATTGTAAAAACGTAACTAGAATTACTAGTTATGTAATATGCTCTGAATGTATGAAACTTCTCCATTCACGGTTTACCAATAATGTCAACGGTCGCACACGTGAACAGTATTTTTTTCTGTATATTTATTATTTTGCCAATTTTCTACTTACTCATCGAATTACTATCGACATAAAACAAATGAAACATAGTCAAGCAACAAATATAATAAGTTCTTTTCGCATGAAAAAGTTCGTTCTTGGAGAGATCAGCACATTTGAATGATAATATTTTAAAACTGATTTAATCACAAGATAGAGTTCCGGAGATTTCGTTAATTTTTTTAGTACAATATTTCGAATAAACCACAACCCTACACCACTTATCAATGTAGAACTATGTAATCGTCACTGGAACCGACCGAGATTACGCTATAAATCGATGCAATAATTCCATAAGCTTGTAATTACGACTCCATAAACTTCACGTCGTGGATAAATAAAACAACTCATTCCATAATCGTTTATCGATGATATAAAATACCCGCTCGTAGTTTATTACGCGCGAAAGCATTTTACAAGCCTTTATTGGATTACGATTAATAATTCGACGCGCAGGCTTATCACGGAATCCCTACCACGCTGGTTCGCGAGTAATCGCGTAAGGGTTTGCAGAAAAATGAGAATTTGCGTGCCGCTGGCATCGTCAGCTCCCACCTCTCTCTCACCACTCTAATTACTAACCACGGGTTGTTACCCCATAGCGTGTCATTTCCCTGGCAATACCGTATCGCCGTCTTCGCGTGCGATCTCCGCGAGCACATCGGAGTCGATTGTTTTAAAGTGTCGATCTCTGGCCAATCTCCTCATCGTCGACTAGACGCGAAGATCGTTTCCCGAATGATCATCGCTGGTTAGTAATCAACCTGGAACTTTGCAAATTATTTCCACCGTATTATTGGTACTCCGTCGGAGATTGAAACGCTTTGAAAGTGCGAAGCTTAAAGAGGGTGAATATTTATTCAGCTATAATGGTATGTGCTGGTAAGGTGTGATTAATTTTTATCCAAACATGCGTTTTGTCACTTGTCGAGTTAATGTTACGTAATGTTTTGAGTAAGGTTTTAAAGTAGGTGCGAAAAATAGAGATAATAGGAGATTGTTTCTAAATTGTAACATTCGTTTTATCTATTAGTCACAGATTGTTTGTTGAATTGTGTAACGATATTTATTTTTCGTCACGATCATTTAATATCCCAGCTTAATATAAAGAACATTTTTGAATTGTAGACAAATTTGTTGAGTTTTTTTATATGCATTTAACATTATATACGAAATTTTAAAAATGGAAACAACCTAAGTATATAAGAATATTTGTATGTAATACAAAAATATTGTAAACAAATTAAGTTAATGATATGTTCGTTTGCATCTCAAATAATTTTTAATACGTACCATCTACAATAATCTCATGGCTGATAAAAGATAATGTTTCTACATAAAGACTGTTTCTAAATGAACCACCACTGTTAACAAATTCAGAGAATTTACGTTACCTAATTTCTTTATTTAATTCATTTTTTAATCAAACATTAAAATACATAATGCATCCAACGTCGATGTTCTTTCCTCCCACAGAAAAGTTACAAATAATCACGTTTCAGATGAACATTGTTATTTTTAAATTCAATTAGATTTCTTAGGCACCGAGCAACATTCTTGCACCCAAACAAGAAATTCAGGTCCGAAGGGATTAATCGTTCGTTTCGCGCAACCCTGAACGGTGAACAGACAAATACGTAGGCGATTCGCCGACGAGGACCACGGAGAGCATAACTTCTGGCAGATTATATTTCATTGGTCGACGGAACACGTAATGGCCAATAAAATATGTCGCGTGTACGAGGCTGGGATCTGGCTCCGATTAATTCAAGCAACCCAATAAATTCGCCTTCTCGCGGGTCAACCTGGCCGAGAAATTAACGTTTCCAGTGGCTCGTACCAACCTATTAGGCGATCTACGACAAACGGCAATGTTAACGGCGTATTAATGAGTTGCAAGAGGAAAACAAAACTGAAGAATTTACTGGCGATGCGCGGATACTCGAATTCTTGGGTCACCGACGGCCATTTTGATCAGGAGTGGTGTTTTTCAATACTTTCATTGTCACTGGTATCGTAAGTTTAATCTTAACTGCGGATCACCTGGATCGGATCTATAAATTTTAATTTTTCTTTGACGCTCCAAATTCGAAACAGATTTAAGATTTCCTCAGTAAACATCAAGAATTTAAATAATTTGTTAGGTGCTTCTGATCATTTTCAGCTTCTAAAAATGATAAACCAAATCACCGAAAACGTTTAAAGCAATTATATCCACATTGCCCAACAAGATCATAGACCGTTATGAATCAATGACGACCATAAATTCTGCTATTGTTCGTTTATTAATTATTACGACACTGAAGTAACAATATCCTCTTGCTGCACACTTTCTATACGCTTCTTTTGCAACGTTCAATTATGTCTACCGCGTCATAATCACGATCCTTCGTTAGAATTTATCGTGACCATGATTTACGTTAAAGATAAGAAATAATGTAGACTTAATTGTTAATTATGTACCCGTAGAATACACAATAAAAATGTAAATCTTCAGCTCTTGCTTGTATTATGTAGGTATTTTTCGAACTAATTTACGTAATAATGATCGTTTACCGTTACAGGACAATAACAATGTTGGCACTCGCCAATGTTATTAAACAGTAATCTTATTCGATTATTCAAGTAAACTACTGAAAATACGATACTTCGTTTTCTGAGATTTCGTTTCGATTGCAGCACCAATTACAAACGATCATGGAATTCTAAAATTATTCTCGAAACAAAATTTACTGTTATCTGAGCGTTCTCTTAAAGTCAGAGTCTTTTAAAAAAAAAATAAGTTCACAGTTGTAATGTTCTCTAAACTTTATATATATCAAATAGGAAAGCCTACAAAAGACAATAACTGTGCTTTAATCTATTCACTGTCAACTACGAAATGTCCCGTAGCTCAAATTGATTGCAATTACTCAATTATTGCAAAAGAAGATCGTAAATTTTCTTCCTGGAACACCAACTTTATCAACTCTTTTTATCATCAAAATAATAACCTTCATTACGCATCTGTATTAAATCTTTGCGCCCAGAGCAAAACGCTTTAAATTTGTCCATCAGTGAATAGTTTAAATAAATAAATCCCCCAGTTGTGCGCATAATTCGATATCAGTATCGTTTTCCGTATTCTCGGATGACGCTTCTCCATTTCCACAGCGTCTTGGAACAGAAACCTCTCCGTTACCTCGGATCATTCCCGCATTCCCACGTTACGCCCGCTCCCGTGCATGCTCGTCGGCTCAATCTAATCGTCGCGAGCATTTTAATTTAATTACCTCGAAAACATTGTTTCTCGCGGCAACGTCGGCCCCGATAGCGCGGAATCATCCAGCTGAACCGAGACGCAAAGCGATAAATCCCGAGAAATCAGAATTAAATAACTAATTGCACGTACGGCGAGGGTTGCGCGCGTTTCGCTCGCTCGGCCGCGCGATTTAGACGCGCGTTGATAAACGATTGAGTGATTCACATCCGTTTTGTACGTACCCCGCGTGCCGATAGCGGAGACCCGTGATAAACGCGCCGCTATTAGATCGCACGCAGACAACGCAATTACGCGAAAATTACGAGCACAGCCGAGCGAGCATGAAAATTTTCGAAGCGGCTGAGAACCAGTCTCGGGACGCTTTCACCGTGATCGTTCATTTTCTCGATGCACGGGGATCGCCAGGTGAGGATAGGGGACCCGTTCGAAACACTAAATTTGAGGTGATAAGTATCGAAGGCTGATAGTTCCGGTTTAGAAAGCTGCGAACTTTCGTTTGACGACATTTCGTCTGAGATTATTTTAGGAAAATCGAAGCGTAATCTACAAGATAGTTGGCGCGAGAAGAATCTGTGATAGGCTCTGCCTCTGGGGTTAAGCGATTGGATTCTGCGAGACACTCTTGTTGCATTCGTGCACGCCCGCCGACTGTGGAAAGCGTCGTTCATTGGAGGAGGTGGGATCTCTTATTGTGGACTTGTGTTACGTCCCAAGTGGTACATTCAGGGAATTATGCCTTATTTTCAAGGGTATACGTCACTGTAGCTGTCCTAACACGAGAGGTGGATTAAGACATTATTTTTAATGAAACTATTTTTTTGTTTCAATTTATTTATTTAAGGCCACATCAGCTACAAGGTTATTAGTGACCACGGCAATGGTTACAATTTAATTACAGTGAATCCAATATATTATGTTTAATTAACATATTTACTTATTTGGTATATACCTAGTAGTTTGAGGTTTTAACTCCATACAATCCAGTTACATTTCTTGACATTCTTCAACTATATGCTTCACTGTGAGAAGTTTATTATAAGAGTTGCACGACGGCCACACCTGTAAATTTCAACAGCTTGTATCTAATTATCGAAGTCGCAGTTCGCAAATTGGCTAAGGATTTTTCATTTCGTACTGGTGTCGGGACTTCACCCTCCGAAAAAGCCCCCACATATTACTAAACACCCTATATATGACGTGTACATACTTTATATTATCTTATCCCACGCGTCTGACGAGATCGTATACAGGTGATTTCAATGCTGGGAGAAGAGAGGCAGCTCTAAAGAGTGACAAGGGATTAAAGCAATTTCATATAATTGCTTAATCGTTTTTCTGAATGATTAATGTCTTTCTTCATTTTAGTCTTCTATTCACAATACACCTCCATTCCATTATATTACATTCAATTTCTTTCTTATTACACAATCACATCAACTTTATCCAGTTTTATTCTCATCAATCTATACATCACAGAACTTGAACCTATCACTGTATTGTTTTCGTATTTACTAAACGCAGAAATTATTTCTGTGTCTTTACATTCATACATTATTAACTGTGGTTTAAGTAGAAGTATTTACTAGTTATATTGCCACGTTACTAACCGTCTAAGTCCTCAAATTAATCTTCATTACAATGGATCTACACAAAAAGTTTATCAGTCATCTTCCTGTTGTCATTCTTCGAACTCATTACAAGTATACTTGAAAATTATTAGGCGTAGAGATTGATTATTGGCCTTAACATTCGATGATTTATGACTGTAGTTTAAATAGAAATATTTACTCACCGGTTATTTACGATAAAGCATTTGCTTTGTAATAAAATGTAACGCACTGATTGCTTCGAGAATTTGTTTTTACAATTATGTGTACTCTTTTAAACTATGTGACTCGGGGAAGATTAAAAATTGTATGGTTCAACTGTACGAATAAACTATAATAAGTTTATAAAGTTCACTGTAAGTTCACATCAGACAGACACAGAATTAAATGTCTACACATAATATATATATAACTAATTATTTAGTTTTAGTAAGATAATAACTCCTATTGCTAAATAAAATTGTACTTCAGAGAATAACTATTCGAAATTCGTTCCGCCGCGAACGATCGCATTTTCGAAAGTTAAAAGGTCCCCAGCAGCCCTCGCGAAATTCTCTAATTCAATTTATTGTGAACGTGAAATGTCGTGGCAATAATTCATGTTCACGTCGGAGTGAGTAGTTGAGTAAGGTAGAAGACCTAGGAGATCCGTCATAAATTTCGTGCTATTAAGTTGCATGCGAGCGCACCGCAATCATGCCGCTATACTGCGATTTTGCCACTGTACTGCAATTTAAACGTCATACCACAATTACGATCAAGAAACGTTTCAGCCTTTAAAGACTTCTTTCGAGCAAACCGTGGACTTTCCCGTAACACATCAGAAAAGAATTGCCCATACACGAAACGAGCCCAGAAGCGGTTCCAACGCATTTTATTCCTACTGATAACTTTATCAGGGTTGCGTGCGAAATAAATCTTTGTACACATTTTTTCTGCGACTATATTAATGGAGAACGGCTTCATGAAAACATTCATGGCGTAACAATTAAAACCACAACTAGAAGTTGGAATAATACTTCAAGTTTGACTTTTCTTAATCTGTTATAATGATTCGTGAACACACTGATCGGCGTCGTTATAGATCGATTGTAGATATTTCAATTTTGTCGAAAACAATTTAAATTCTTTAAGCAGAAGAAGTTTCGATAATTTTCCCTAAAAAATAAAAAATTATCAGATGTTCTCTATAGGTAAAGAATAACCCTTAAAATATTCAGTGTTCTTAACAACCCTTAAAAATACTTTTTCTATATCACGTTCAGTGTACAGCTTACAATAATGGACCTAAAACGGTAGACTTCCTGTTTCAAAATATCTTCAGTGAGAAATACAAAAATCCGATTCTTATCTATTGGTTTCTAATAATTGAAACATGGTACCAGAATTTTGTGAATTTTTCCAGTTTCTGAACCACTCCCTGATCGATTGGCAAAGTTTTAACAAGAGAGGGCTACGATCACGAGGAAACGTGTGATTCCGTCGCTCCCTGATTATCGCAGTAACAGGAAGAGATCGATTCTCTTGGAGAAATTGAAGGTTACTTGTCGCTGCACGAGGTAGCGACGATAGCTGAATTTCTACTCGTTTTACTGAAAATTGTTAGAGTGGTCGAGACAAAGGTTGGAATTCATGTTCATAGTGTTTTAGAATGATAAGTCAAAACTGTAATGGATCAAGGGAATGTGTGTTACATTTCACGATTAAAAATGAGAAAATCATCAGTAGACTTAAATGATTATGCGTAACGATTCGAAAAGATATGTATGACGACTAACCAACATAAAGAATATGGTTACAAAATTTGCACTAGTAAAAGATTTTCCATAAGACTATTAAAAATTTCTTTTTTTCATAAACCAGATACGATATATAATACAACCGTGTTATATAATTTATATAATATATTCATATATTTATACAACAATATGTCTACCACGACTACGCTGATAGATACTGTTATTAAAAAACAAAATTTAAGGCCTTTAAAAATCCCATAAAAGGATTTCATGAAAATTAGCAGTTCTTAAAAAATACCATTTTCTTAGAGTATCTCCAAGCGTGCATGAACTTATAAAAACCATAGCTGCGATCTAAATTGATCTAATGATCGCTGACTACCCGATTATATCAGCGTCTGTCCGCAGCGTCTCTCACGATTTCTTTCTTCCTCGAAACCGGTTGAACGCGGGGCCAACAATTCGTTTCTTGCGATCACCACCAAGGTGCCGTTTACGCGGAAAATGTCGTTTCTTGTGAACGGGAATATGGGCCAAGAGTTCTTCGCTGGAAAGATCGTTTCGCGAGGCATTAATCCACGGACAGGGGTTGGCGGGGCGGAGAGACGAGAGACTCGGTAAAGTCGCAGAGAAGCAACTCGGAAAGTAATAAAAGCGAGATCCTTATCGTCAAAGACAATTAGCGGAGCGTATAAACACGACGTATTTATAGTCTGTCAGCCGTATCTTTCCCACTGTTCCCCTGTCCGTCGTTTCGACCCTAACCGCTACCCCCTGCGTCCATAATTCAAAGTATTTAATTAATGTCTTTTTCGCCTACTTTCTGTTCGACGTTTGGCGAAAAACGAACGTTTCGCTGGGTGGAAGATTACTTCTCCGCGTTTGGTAGATTTGACTGACTCGGGGCGCGAAGTAAGGTTAAACGCTTCTCGTAAGCAATAAGTCAAGAACTTTTACCTCCCGCGCTTGGTACACAATTAATAGCGTAGTTTCTAATCGTAGAAAGTCGATTTGATATCTAATCGATTCCACGAATTGATTTAATAGATAACTGGCAGACTAGTCGTGTTACTTTTGTCGTTCTATTTAAAATGTTTAAACAGGATTTTAAATTCATTTAACCCATTCACTGCTAGACAAATTTCAAGCGTTTTGACTTGGACGCCAAGGTTTAATACACATGCGTAATCTAGGTTATTATTTTGATAATAAAAACCAATATTAAATTTGTTATATTAAAAAGAAAATTTACGATCTTCTTTTGCAATAATTCGGGACTCTGAAGTCTATAATTAAATTTATTCTTTGAGTAATTGCAATCTATTTGAACTACCAGGCATCACGCATTTGGCTGTGAGTGGGTTAACCGTTTCAGACCTGGCGTCCACGATTGAGGACACAAAACTACAACACGCAAAACCGACACTATTGTTTTCGGCGAATGTCCTTATTTGTGCACACGAAGAAAGACCAGTTTTCCTCGGAAACAACACTACTATTAAGATTCTTTTTTCATTTTTCCCGTACTAATTTTAGTCCAAGTTAACCGTAGAAATTAAATTACATTAGTACGAGAAAAAGAAGAAATTCGACTTTGAAAGGATGTAAAAGAGCGTTCGAATCCGTTGTCACGGTATTCTAATCCCTCGCAGAGGTTGCGGATAGGAGACGACGCGCGAGGAACCGAAGAAACGAAATTGTTTATGACTGATCGCCGCTTCTCGAGCGTGGAACAACCCTGGAAAGCGAAGGCCGAGGACGATTCAATTTGTCGGTCTCGGTGCGAGCGTTTCTGGGGGCCCGTGGCGAGATTCACGGCGCGGCACGCAAACCGCGCTCGAAAATTAGCTCGTGACCGAGCGCGGTGTTAGCATGTGTAGTAGTAACGCCGTGGCGATACAGACCAAACGGGAGTGAGGGAGAAAAGGGGCGAAGGGTACGGCATAGGGCGAGGGGGCGAGAGAAAGAAAGAAGTTTTGAAAAGGGACTAACGACCGGCAGTTAACGACGGCTCTGAAATTGCTGGTTGCCCGCTGCATCTTCTGCGGCCGACCTGGCCGAGAATTATTAAACTGTAGTTTAGTTTAAATTAAGTTATTACCCGGAGCTGTGCCGGTTTGTTTGTACCTTTTCTACTCGACTATGACCCCTAGTGCTGTCTCACCCCCTCGCACGATCCGACCATTTCCAGCTTTTTCCTGACGCTTTCCCTCCCAGGGAACCTCGATTCTCCTAGGCTGCCGGAATTGACGCTTTCTCGTTTGAAATCTATCCAAATCTCAGGGATTGGACCTGCCGAGTGGCGGACTGTAAGGGGATACTCTTCTATTGTGGGTCGAAGAAAATTTCTTTCGAATATTTCTACTGAATTATGTTTAGAAAGTTTAAAGGTTGGCAAATGGAATGGTTTATATCACGGAGGATCACGTTAAGGAGGATTGAACACGAATCTTTAAGGGGGTGTTTTTTTAGTTTGCGGGAAAAAGTAGGTTTTTCTTTATATTCTTATTGCTCGAGATTTTTAGAATATTTCTATCAAACGATATCGAAAGACTTTCAAGAATGCTGGAATGATAACCGTCTATATCACAAACTGTCCGTTAGGTTAATTGAACACTAAACATTAAGAGGGTATTCTTTTATTTAAGACGAAACAGTAAATTTTTCTATTGATATTCTTGTGTCTGAAGATTCTTAGAATATTTTTACCAAATTATTTTAAAAAACTTTTAAGAATACCAAAATTATAATCGTTTATGTCAAGGGTGGTCCCGTTAGCTTGATTAACCTCTGCAGGAACGATTTTTCTTCGCGTTTCTCTTATATCTCTAACTGTGCATCGGAAATAACATTATGAGTGCAGCCAAACCATAAAGTTGTTACTTTTATTATTGAAAGTAATTATAATTATAAAAAACTAAACGTACACATATGTGGCCAAGGGCGTGAAGCGGCTAAACATTAAACTTTAATTGATTAGTTAATTCGTTTATGACGGAAGAGTGTAAAACTACGACTTAACGAAGCAACTACTAGTAGAAATAGATGTTTTGAACAGTGTCTTAGAGTTTGTTAACGAATTTGCAGGCATTGTTGTGGGATTTCTTCGGTGAAGAAGTAATCCCTTGCCACAAGGTTACTATCACGTAAAAATGTTTCGTCATAAAATTACACACAATATTTCTGCTAACAAATCATGGAAAATTCCTGGAATAAATGAAAGATTGAGGAACACCATGACAGGAGGTTTGAAGGCTTGTATTTGAGACGGAGGTGGTAATTTCGAGCACTTCCTGTGAAGGTATGAAACTACAAATTACTGGAGCACAGAAGTGGTTATAACTTGGAAACATGATCAAACCGGGCACATGTTTACACGATGTTCTTTCGTTGTGTCCGTGTTACGGTATTCCGTGTATATAGGCGGACATCTTCAGTCTTTTATAGATCAAAATCGATTTTTAAGAGTATATAGTTTAATTTAGTATTTCTAACGAAAATGTACCTCCAAAAGTTTATAGTTTAACTTAAAGTCGCTAATTAGTATATAATTAGTATATAACTTGAAATTCTGTTAGGCCAACTAGTAATTTAATGTATGCATACATTTTCTTGGAATTTCTAACTTCAATGCAAAACTTTGAGTGATTCAAAATACCCCTGAACCTCAGCTTCATTTAATTTCTATAACTCCAACTCCACACCAACATTGTTTAATAACTCTAAGTGTAGTCTGAAGTGTCCATCTTCACTCAACCTCTAGATCTGAAACAGCTCTGAATTTAAACTTTGGATGACTGAAATTTGAAGTCTAGTTCATTCATTCACACATAAAAAATGAAGGATGTACAGGTACAGTCTTATGTCAACAGTGATGCAATGGAACTTATATAACTTGGTTGCTTTGTGCCATGTCATAATCAAACTCTGTGACATGAAGCAGTATTACGTAATACACTAAATGTACCATTATGTATAAATTTGAATCTTCATATTCATTTGCAGAACAAATACAATGGTGCTATCAATATCCAAACACTCCTTACCAAAATGTCTTACCAACCACATATCTAAAAGTGGTCATTAAATTATTTTATATATTAATTCAATAAACTCATTTTACACGTTAATTTACATACAATTCATTCGTAACATTTACAGAGATCTAAATATAACTTTAAACGAAGAGTTGTAGCATAAAGTAAATAATACCTAATTTGAAACAGCAAAATTATCATCCTTCGATCTATGTTTGAATTACTGATTTAAATGAATAGTTGGCACTTTTGAATCCTGAAAGTGGAACATTAAAACTATAAATTTCTACTATTCTAGCAAATAAGGCTAATACCCCTAACGTATGTTTAACTTTTAAATCTTCGGATTGAAAAAGAGGAATCTTGAATGAAGTACGCCATACACTGCGATGATTCAAGACTTATTTCGAGACGTCCAAATGATTTCAGCTTCTTTAAGAAACAGCCACGTTATCGCGGCATCCTGTCATTATTTTCCGATTAGACCAAACGAATAGGTATTAGGCGAGTTGATAAAAACTCATCGATTTGTCGAGCGAGCTGACAGCAGCGGATAAGATGAATCGACACCACAAAAAATTACAAATTAACGACCCTTCCTACGTTATTTAGGTTATATACGACCTTCGAACCCAGTGTCCCTACGGCTCACTTACGTTTTCCGTATTTATAGTAAAATAGATACAAATTGTTATATTTCCTCAGAGAAAAAAAACTGGTAGTTCATCATCCAACAAGTAATTAAATTCTGAAACAAAAGCAAACAAAGGATCTACATTAAATTTGTGAAATCGCTATCCGCGAATACTTAGTTCGAATAAACGACAAAAATTGGCCTCGTCATTCAGAGACTAGAATGCGATGAAAATGTATCGAGGCTCTTAAGGGCAGAGTTCAAAAGATACAACAAAAGCGTCAATGCTCGCTGAAATCACTGGAGTTCGGGGAATTCTGCTGCTAATTGCAAGAGGAAGTGGCCTACTCGTCAATCAGCGATGAATAATCTCGACTTGTAGAGAAATTAACGCGATCTACATTCCGAATGGACGCGCGGAATCTATCCGCGTGGCTTGCACGCTTCTCCTTTCATCGCTGAAGGCTTTCTTATCTGTCCGGCGCGCGGAGTGCCGCTTCCATGTCGCGAACCGGTCATCATTCATGCGTTTCTTCGTAATCTGCTCCGGGACAACTGCAGCGTGCAGTTTTCCACGAATAAACGCGTGAATCGGACGATCATGACAGATCATCCCGATTTAGAAGCCAACAGGAATGCCCGACAGGCGTCCACCGACGGCGAAAGGCAAGACGATTCCTAGTCGCCACTTTTTTTAGGCTGTAAAACCTTAAATTAACGGAGGGTAAATGTAAAATTTCTGGGTTATACAACTAACAGCGGGACGTTCGATTAAAACTCAAAACGCGCTGTGTACAATGTGTTAACCTAGAGTTTCACGCAGCTAGCGAGGAACTTTAGTGACGGTAACGACGCAACTTTAACTTTCCAGGGGAACTCGGGACAGTTTAACGTTTCCGAGTGCTCAAGGTGTCATCGTTAAAAGAAATACGGCAATTATTCGGTGAATTTTAGTGTCGCTGTAATAAGCATGATGTTATGGCCATAAACGAGATGTAAAATTAAATACATACATCAGTGTATCTTACAATGGTTTTAATAATAGATAAACATACAGATAAGAAGAGTGAATAAGCATTTCCAAAAATTATATAGGATTATCTCGTAAAAGAATATCCAATTCCTCCTCTTATCAGTACATTTCTTATCATTATATTCAAAATACTGGAGGGGATTGAATTTTCAATCGAAAATATTATGTAAAGCTTGCAGATACTCTTATTATGTAAAATATATTTTCATAAATACGCCTCAAGTTCAACAGTTATGAATTACTAAAATATTTAAAATAGAGATCAGTTTAGCAGTCAACGTGTTAACAAGTAATGTATATAAACATAAGAAACATAAGAAATAAGGTAGCGGATATTCCTCTCGAAGTGTCAAGAAATGCAGATGAAAATAAATGGTCCGGAACAGTGAATGATTTAATTTTATGTACCAATTATATGGTGTCTTATTTCAAGTTGTTTCTTGCCCAAATAAATGTACAAGCTTATTTCTCCGTTCGTTTTCCACGAGAGTTTAATTCCAGGGTGGAATATTAATTAGCTCCTGTCACTGATGAATGCATCGACGTTTCTCTGCGCGTTAATTTCCTATAATGTATTTGCTGCAATTAGCTGACGCTCAGGGTATCGCTAATAAAGAGAAAATTATTGGTTTCCGCTGCTCCGATTGAAATAAACGCTCGAGATCGCTCCATTGGGCGTTGATCGTAACGACGATTCTGTTTGTTGCGATTCCGTTCATTGTTTTTTGGTGCTCTCCAAAAGAATGTTTTAAAATTACATTTATTTCTTCACCATTAGCTCTTACAATTCATTGGTTATTAGGATTAATCAATTATTTCATTACTACTGTCGCATCTATGATTCATGTGTTATTTTTGGAGACATATAAAAAAAGGAATTTTGAAGGAATCGAAATATAAAGAAATTTTAGATTCTAACGTCAATTCTTTCATGATCACAGCTCCGTTTTTGATACAAGCTAGTCTCAAGCAATCCATACTGTTATTTCAATATAATATGATACTTGTTTTTGTATGTTCATTTATTTGGAGTATTATTCTGTACATTTAAGACATCGTTCGTAACTATGATCAATGCGATTAAACAGTTCAGATAAATATTCAGCTTTCTTTCCCCATTTTATTTGGTTTGCCACAAAACAAAATAATGCCTATCGAAACAAGGAAAGTAGTCAGTACATCTAGGCACGAGCCCCAACGGGTTAATTTCATTTATTCCTTTCAGCATAACGGTGAATTCAGTTTGCAGAAAGGCTTCGCTTCGCGATAGGAAAGTGGCAAGACGCTGTCAAGACAAAACATTAATTTCTGATCGCAAACGATATAACTGCGAACTAACTAGAAATGACTAGGTTCGATTAACGACCGAGTTTAATGAACTACGTTCAATTAAAATTACACCGGATAGGCGTTATGCATGGTTGTTTGTTGCGAGTATAAGTAAACAGGGAAGCTTGAAACAATTTGCGTAATTTTCCACACGTTCTGTTGTTCCGCACGTTTTTTGAATAACGGTTACTTGATCGGTTGTACGATTCAAGGAAATTGGACGTTTATGAAGCAATTAAATGTATAATAAGTAAATGGCGTGATGATTTTTCATACTGAATTAATTTGAATGTCAAACCGTGTCGAGAGATTAGGAGTTTTACTTTATTTTATTCTTTAACTGCCACGATGCAATAAATGTGGCGTTGATATAGGTTGAAACAAGAACAAAAATGGAAATATTTCTTTTTTTTTCCGTAGATTACTGTCGTGTAGTAATTTTTTAATGATTTTAGACCGCGAACCTGATTACTTTGAATCATATTAAATATTGTAGTTTACAAAGTATTAGGAATACTGAAAGATAAATGTGACATTAATTGAGAGTTTCCAGAATTGGATACATCTATCACAACTACGAAAACAAGAGTGTATCGAAATCAAAGTCATAAAATAGAAACACTTCAGAGTATTAAAGTCATGAATCTGGAATGGTACAAAACTACTTGCAAATGTATCTAATTTCTGTTACAGATATCTAAACACATTTGGGAAAGGTATAATTATTTCTGGAGTTTAATTTAAAGTGATTGACAAACTGTAGTATTGATCATCAATTTAATCATAAAGTTAACTTGTCGAACAAATGGGCCACTGCTCCTTAACATCAGCTGAGGTTCAATCAATAATTAACTTCCTTGAAAAGATGACTTACTCAGAACTCCATCGTTAAAAAATAAATAAATAAATAGAGCTTACACATTTGACCAGTGATACTGAATATAGGACTTGTTGTGAAGCCCACCAAACTTATCCAGAGATCAACAGAGACTCAATTCGTTACCACAGGATTTATTCAGACTTCAAATTGTTATGAAAGCGATCAGCAAATCCAACAGATCGGTTCAGCGTGACTACGTTGTCGATGAATTTATTGAAAATAAACTGTTTGAAGTTGTGCTAGGAGCAAATTCGCAAAGAAGACAGCAGACACTTGGCGAGGGAGATCTCTCACGTCTGTCAGTCGTGACACGTTTATCTTAAACGCTGTTACGTTAAACACTCGCGGAACTCATTAGTTAGGTTGCCCGCTTGCTGGTCGCGTTACGTGCGGTTGGTTATGCTAGTTGGCCCATTAGAGAAATTAGAAGAGGAGTATTTTTAAAGCGCGTGTGTAACGAAACGTGCGCAAACAACTGTGGATTTCAATGAAACGTTACTGTTCTTTTCGGACTGTCTGGTGTTGAATTCGTTTCGTTTAATTACATGCATTCGCTAAGAAGAATTGTTGTCAATTGTTGGGAGTCAATAAATTGATTTTGTTGATGAGCTACCGTTGTACGCAAAAGCAAAACGTGAATTGAACAATGTACAGAATTTTTCTAAAATTCGTATAGGTGTTGGAAACATTTCTGAAAAGCTCTGAGGTTTATACAATTGATAATAAAATTATAACGACGGCAGAAGTCGCGTGTGTCCTTAAAACCTTCATTAGCAATATCAATCGACATGCAATAATCCAATAATACAATGTCTACATTACTACTCGAATTACCTTAATTGTATCTGAAACTCTCCTTTGTGCTAGCTTATTTTAAATTATTCAAGGTTTGACCAGAAAAAAACCTTAATGCATTTATGTGAAGCATTACTTTTATCTGTTCTAATGAACTGATTTCTCTTTATTCCCCTAACTTGGAAGAAATCCTTTTCTCAAATGCTACCGATAGTAAACCAAGCAAATTTACATTATTTAATTTGTAGGCCAAAAATAATCCAACAAGGACCAGTACTTTTGTTTATTTTACAGAACTGATTCCCTCTGAACAAGCCGCGTTTGTATTCGCAGGTTACAGTTTAAGTAAAAGTTTTTACAACGACATCAAAACAAAGAACCGAGTCCAAGTCTGAACAAGCAATGACTGGCCAAGATCGCCGCGTGCGTCCACGAAACAACAGGAAAAAGTTGTGAAAGTTAAGTGGCACTCCCTTCGAGGCATAAACAAGCGTTAGGGACATGAATGGGATCACGTAAAAAACAGATTTCCACCCTCGATCTCGTACACGAAACGTGATTTCAGCCCGTCAGCTCGAAGGAAGGGTGGAAAAAGGGCGTTACGGATTGGGGCTAACCCTGTAAGCGATCCCAGGGGCTCGTCAAGAACGATCTTATGATTGACCGTGTTACGGCACTCCCCGTAGACCATTTTCCAGGCGTATCTTTGAAATACATACTACATTCGAGCGAGAGGCTGCGCGAACAAGAAAGAACGCTACGGACTATCGCGCAACCACCAGTAACTCTATATCGCAATTCGTACAGATATTTCGATGTTGGAATGGCTGAATCACGATCCAATAATTTGCTGATAAATCGAGAATTTTTTTTTTTAAATACGTTTACTTAGTGTCACTTGGACTACAAAGGTCATTAGCGACTACGAGAAGATGCAAGCTTTGATTCGATAATCAAACCATGTACAATAACAGGTGTATTAGATTTTATCGTATAGATTGATCTATTTAGAGGCAAATGTATAACTTTGTTGCAGCCAGTTATTTCGTTTAAATTACTCTTGTAATTGTCGTTTAATTTGGAATTGGTCCTTTTATTTTGATATATTTTGCAGTATATTCTCAAATTTATTTTTAAAATAGGGACAGTTTTAAATATTATTTGTCACGTCATTTTCAGCAGAACAAATATTGTTTTATGGTTGATTAAAAATTCCATCATATACGTATTTAGTACTCGGAATGTATCCTACTCCAAAACATCACATGGATGTTATAAAACTTCAACCAAAGGACGCGTTGAATCTTATTTATTATACAGATTTTAAAAGAGCAAGAATAGTTTTATAGTTTATTACAAATTGCATCATAAATTCAGGTGCTACTAATGTATAAGAATATTTCTTCTCTAAAATATCTTGGGGCTGTTTTAAAAACATTCTAAAAAATTCTTATTTGGAATATTATTTACTACATTGTTTTACAATGTTTTTTATGATCCAAACAATCAGTGACAAGAATACAATTGGCCAGAATATCACGCGTCTAACGCCACGTCGTTCAAATCGCATTGTAAATTAAGTAACAAAGTACCAACTAACGAGCAGGTTCGCTATCGTTCGTGACTCAAAATTGTAGCTCGCGAAGCGATAAGTATGCAAAATAACGGAGAAAGGAGCGCGACACTAAATTTAAAACTACTCCTCGGTCTAATCTAAAAATAAATTATTTATTTCAGTACCTCCAAGCAATAACTTTTCCATGAATAAAATTATTTCCAGTTTACCGCCGATACTTATTTAATTCATTTAGCTCCTTGTAAATCTTTCGTAATCCTTTCAAGACACTTTCAAATTGTAGATAGGTACATTCTTTCTCAACGGAAATTTATTTTATTTCGTAGAAACAATTATAGTTTCTTTTATCTGAGTTATGAATGCTTTACGATTGTCAGTAAACATAAACACGCGTCGAGTACTTGAACTACGACTTGTCCATCGCATATTGAAAGATATACCTTGCATTTGAATACCAGGTTTACGAAGCACAATCATTTTGACCTAATCAAAGTCTCACAAGGAAATTTTCTATTTTTCGTCAACCACTTATGTTGACTTCTATCCGTATAAAGAGACAAGCATAGCATTATTTAATGGTTGGCTGTAAGGAGTTAATACAATTTCAAATTGATTTGTGTTTATTGTCCTCAAGACCAAATAATTCTATCTTATCGGTCTGGATATTGCTTGACATTGATAACTAAGCTTTCAAGAACATGCGATGACTTCTACCGACACCACTTTATCACTATACGTATAAACGTGAAGGACTTTTACACGTTACAACGATTAGATGACAAAATATACTTTAATTCACGTTTCAGTTCTTCATCTGTTTATATAATAATATGAACTTGCATAGACGTCCGCAGTTCAGTAATAAAACTTTCCTTCGAAAACAGAATTTAACTCTTAAAAGCAGTTACAAACGTGGCAAAATTCTTCTTATGCTAGTTAGCACGGAAGCTCTGCATCATCTCTGGCATTAATATTTGAAAAAGCAAGCAAGGGAGAAATGAAATTATATCTAATCAATCGCTGCTTGGAAAATATGGCTTGTAGATAACATTCTTCAAAACAGTATCGAACTCTTACAAGCAATGTCACTCGCAACATTGTTTCATCTCTCATGTTACAAAGCCCGGTAGCTCCGCATCATCTCTGAAACTAGGTTTTGAGAAACAAACAAGGGAGGACTTGAATTATGTTTAATCAATCGCTCATTGGAAAACATAGCTGTACATAAAATTCTTCAAACACAGTATCGAACTCTTAGAAGCAAACACGCACGTCACTCGCAACATTGTTCGATTTCTCATGCTGCTTAGCTCCGCATCATCTCTGAAACTAGGCTTTGAAATATAAGCAAGAACCTATTCCTCGTTATCTCGTTAGACAAAGTAGAGCAACGGTGTCACATCATCGCGGACCAATCCGTGGCAACCCGAATGATCCTCGACGACACACAAACGTTTGATCGCTTGCTCATGGTGTCTCATGGTATTTTTCGCACCAAAGAAAAAACAAAATCAGTGTTCAAGTGCAACCGTTTGCTGCACCGATTATTATCAAAGGCATATCGAGACTTAACGGTGAAACGACCTGAAAAGACGCTTACCTTTCTTCTCGTCATCGTCGTCGCCGTGATCGGTAGCATGATGGAAATGATGGGCGTCCGGACGGTGGCTAGTTATCGCCGGCACCAGGGGGTTCCCTAGTGCCGGACGCGGATGATGAGAATGATGATGACTGAAGAACATGACAGCAGCTGAGGCAGCCTGATTGTAGACCTGCATAGTTTGAACCTGACTTTGAACCTGTCCGAGGACAGGGTGATGCGGTGGCCATCCTGCTAGATGATACGGAAACACGGGTGTCGCCCTCTGGATCAGCCTGGCAGGCGTCAGAAGGGAACCACCGGAACCAGTGGAACCGCTGGCAGGAGGCAATGGGAAGGACAGATCACCTCCTGGTTCCAGGACCATGTTTGGTACCAACTTGACGACTGAATTTCTCTCCGACGGAGAGACCTCGCTTCTATTGCATTTATGTATCCTTTTCCTGGCTTCCGTCGTTCTTTGGGTATCTCTTACCCTATACTCATCGGAACCGATGAACGAGGAGGACAGTCTTTTTATATCCAGTCAGTTCAATGAGTTGATCGATCATGTGAAAATTCCTATCGGATAACTGCTTGCGTCGATGACCAGCAATGTTCTTTGTTTACATTTTACGAACCTCGGCCTTCATTTCACCGACAAGTTAGAGTCTACTCACGGTATCGACGCAAAAGTTAATCATGTTCATTGGCAAACAATGATAACAAGTCAAGGTAAATCGCCACGTAACTGACTCTCGAGTCAGTTTTACAGGGCTATTCGATGCAGGTGCCGTCGGAAAGCGAGAGTCGAGGCTTTCGTTGTTCTACACAAATTTTACATCCATCATCGATCGAGATCAATTCTTCGCGATCGCTCTTGTCTTCGACTCGACTGTCAATTGTCAGAAACTTGAACAATCTTCTCTCAACTTTAAGTAATCGTTAACGGTTTGGAGCATGGAGATTTAATTAAACACGATCGACATGAGTCTGTCCCGAGAGTCCTTCAGTCCCTACGCGAACACAGTCCGTCGATAATATCACTCCAAATCACTCCGGCGATCTCTCGCCGATATCTTCAGAATTTCCCAGGCGTAATTTAGTCTCGATGGTGTTTGTTCCGCGTGTACGTCGTTCGCCAGCCAGCGCACAGGACAAAGAATCCCACCGAGAGAACTGGACCCTTGGGAAAAACACCAGACACTCGAGTATTTACACTGGCAGACGGTAATTGCTCCTGGCGTTTACGTCGCACCGACGGAAACACTGATCAGCTGACGTGATTGGAAACACGGTGGCCGCTCGATGGATCCGCGCGGCGAATTCGGCCGTGTAACGAACGGATTCCAGGGGTCCCTTGCTGGCAAGGTCCTGTTAGTGTTAGGACCACTACGGCACGAGCCAACGGCACAGCACTATCTGCCCGTAGAGTCAAGTCAACGGCTCCCCTCTGTACGCGAAGCTCAAACTGGTTTCAGTCGCCACCCAGAGGCCTTGGATTGGTCGGTCGGATAGTGGGTGCATCGGTACCACTCTATCCCTGGCCAATGGAAGCGGATGGATTACGGAACGAACCCCGCCTCGTGGACGGTTTTTTTGCCCCGGAATTGAATCGACGCCCCTTCCTTCCAGTAACGGTGGTACAGTGGGGATGAATCAATTGGTGGCTGTCCTGAAACCGGCCGCAAGATGGCTCCTCCCTACCCCACAGCATTCGGGAAATCACCCCTGCCCGTGGACCAGGCTCCCGTCGACCTTAGTCACCGGATACACTCGGCGTCTCCTCGTCAAAATTTTCACCTTGATGAAAAAAGTGCTATCATCTTCCACCGATGCTTCTCTTTCCTCCGGTCCCGATTCGAACGACCCGCCAACTACCCTGGATACGTTCGCGTAGAAACCAATGAATACTGATCGCGGGATCGATGCCAGGCCTTCGAGAAACTCCGAGACAATCGGGTCTTGGCTCGGTTGTTCGTCTTCCAGGGAAGGCAGCCGACAACGTTTCCCTTTCTTCGCGATCGGTCTCCGACGATTGTTGTGGATACCACCACTCCGCGCAACCCCCCACCAGGGGCGTATCTTCCACCCCTCCAGGCCTCGAGGGCACGATCCTCTTTTAATAAGAGGAGCTCGGAGCTCGGAGGCGTTAAGTAATTACATCTATTCTCTTCTGGGGAAGAAATTACCTGCGCCTCGGGGTGGGAAAAATTAGGAAATTAAAATTAACCCCCGCCACGAGCGCCGACTCCGTTCCTCCCTCTCCCTCCTCGGACTCCGTTTCGCTCATCCGCTTGGTCTCGCTCCCTCTCGTCGTGAGTGCACTCCTCTGGAACTCTTCGTTCTCGAATTTAGGAGGAGCCGGCGGCCATTACCGCTTACGTAATCTTTTTACAGTGGCGGCAGCACCTTGTTAAGCAAAGTTATTTAGCGCGCGACGCCGCGTTGGCCCGGCTTGCGGCGCGTCTCCATCTATTTGAATCGGAGAGCGTCGGCTTCGAGTCTTTTTCGAGGAATTCGAACAAGCTAACGATCTTCTATATGTCGATTTACGGTGATCTGCTGCGGAACACGCGCCACCGAATCCCTGCGCAACCTGGATGGAATTCTATTCGAATAATAGGTAAGTTAGTGTTCTACGTGGCGATTCAGTCGATTGAATGACTAGTATGTTTTCATTCGTAGCATGTGGAGCATAAAATGATGGTATAATTTAGATTGTAATTTTTATCGAGTTGAAAATCATTTATCTTTTAGTCGATATTTGAAATGATTTATATAACGAGAATTTTGCACAATTCTTATAGTTGTTGCGTGTTTACAAATCATTCTTGCAAGTTTGCAACTGTTTTCAAACTATTTGAGCAAGAATTATGCTCTAATGGTAATCTACTCCATTTTTTCACTCGAGGTGCGACGGTGAACACGTATTCGTATATATTTCTTGCAACCAATATATCTAAACGATATTTAATGATTTTATTTATTTTATCAGCAATTTATGATTTCTATTTTTCAAACTGCAATCTACATTTGTAACAATTGCCGACGGAAAACTTGAAATAAAGCATTGCAACAGAACTTGAGGTGGGACAGTTTTTAACCTGGCCGACTTCAAAAAGTTAAACATGCAAAACTGACGTATCGACTCGTTAATTGTGCTATTATTAAGTAAATATTTCATTTTAAGTTCCTCTATTTTTAGAAATATTAAATAAACGTAATTATATAGATTTTAATGAAGATCTACATATTTTTTTTCTTGGATAATTATTAAAATCTGACGTTGTAAGCTTCAGAATTATTTCCGCTGCGATCTCTCGTGCTAAATGGCAATTAGGTGATAATTTCGAACTGAATTGCTCCAAATGAAAGAGTGAATCACTCGTTACAGTGATATCCCAGGCAAACACTTTTCGTCTTCCAAGCAGGCCGATTCCGTCACGCGACGAGGATTAAATACTTGCGTCGAGGGTATCGCAGTTTTCTCCTGGAATTAAAAATTCGCTGCATCCTAATTGTCGCGCGGCTGGAGCCTGCAGAATTTATACTCGAGAAACGTGCGCGCGTCAGGGGAGACGCTATCGGCTGACAAACGCGTCTGCAGTCAATTTGCCTAGTAACAGACGCGTTTCTATTATCTGTCAGAGGCGTTCGTTCTTTGTCCCCGTGACAGAACGTATTACCATTTTCTAAAAGTAGCGCTGTTCGCGTCTTTTCCATTCGCGGATGGTGGTACTGACGCAATTGTCACTTTTAGGATATCCTGCAACGATCAACAGAATATCGCGCGTATTTTATTTCAACAGACTTCCTTTCCTTTGAATAATGGAGACCCTAATGTTGTCTCATAATAATTACAGATAACATTTCCGCAAATTAAATAGCTTATACTTACCGTCGGAACATAAAAAGAAACTTGAATAAGATTGGAGAATATTAATAAGAGTTACAGAGAAGTCCCAAACGAACAGATTTTTCATTTTACATTACTGTATAAATATTTCTGCGATTTAAATTAATATTATTGGTACATTATAATCTTCATATCGCTAGTATAATAATTTCTTAAGGGGGCACAACGCTGGAATGACTGCAAAAAAGAAGTATTTTTAAGAAACTATACGATGATTTGTTTCCCAATTTTCTACGTGTTACATTTCAAAGATTTCCACGCACCGTTAGAAGTCCGTAATATATTAAAATGGCTCCTCTTGTCTAAAAAGTAATCTTTTCATTCTAAAAAGCAATTATTTTTACGTTTTATCTTGAATCTGATAGATGATCTCAAGCATAAGATTTATCCTACCTTATAAGCAACGCTGTTAATCGTCCGAACAGACGCTAATTACTCGATAGTTTATTGTTATATATAATTACTTTGAACAGACTCTTCCAACAATTATTGGCGCCATATCTCAGACGGAATCTGCTAGATAAGTCGTATCGATGAATCCAACACACAGATTCGTGCTGAACATCAACATCGTGACTTTTTATACCTAAACTGTCAGTACTTATTGTTCAATTTCTTTTTGTATTTGTAGTATAAACTTAAAGTCCAACTTAATCGGTTCCCTGCGAAAATGTCGCATCTCTTCCCTCTCGATAACGTTGAACCAAAACACGAGTAGCTACGCGAAGAGGAAACTGGCAGGTTTTTAATTTACACAACCACCAAGTCGATAGTTTATTAGTAGATTATTCATTTGAACAAACTCTTCCAGTTATTAATAGCGTTATATCTGGGGCAGAATCTGCTAAATCAATCGCACCGAGGAATCCATAACTCAGATTCAAATTAACATTACATAAAATAGTCTAATTTTGGAGACATGTCTTTTTGGTATTATCAGACTTAATTATAAATTCTTATATATAGCTTTCTTGAAACGTTGACACCACTGCAAACATAAATCCTTTATGTTTATTAGACTTACGATGTCCTCTCATAGGGGACATTTACATTCTTGAATGAACAAATTATACGTATACATGCCATTTATGAGGATTTTAATGTAAATGTTGTTTACAATAACAAAATTAGTTTTAAAAGTAAGATAAAATTTACATTCAATTGCCATCCGAGTGCAATGGGTTAAAGGTATAGGTCTTCGATAATATTCGACCTGATACTCTACCAATTGACCCAACGAACCTTAATCTATTACTCCATTTATAACATAAACTTGAAGCCTAGACCAACCAATCCGACAAGTCCATTCCGTGAATAAACCCACCGTCAAGACGCGAGACAGAAATATTAAATTCCACGCGAAAATGTTGCGACACTTGCCCGTTCGGTAGCGCTGAACCAATACACGCGTAGCCACGCGAAGAGGAAACTGGCGAGTTTCTAATTTACACAGCCGCCACATTCTCCGAAGCCCTCTTGGCCCAGACTCCGTAGCGCCGTCGGAACTTCGCCGACGATTAAAACGCTTTAGTAATTAACTGGGTCTCCTCACCTTCCGCGGTAACAGTTACCAACCCACCAGGCAGCCTCCTTCTACCAACCGGTGGACGAGGATCGCTCCTCCGTTCCACGTTCCCTGCCTTCGTCGGGCGCCTCTTCTTCTCACCCTCTTTTACCTCCCTCTTTTGCGCCACTTCTGGCCAGCCGGCGCATATTTAGGGATCGCTGGTTAGAGGTTGCCCGGGCAACCGTGCCGAGAAACCCTCTGTCGTTACCAGGGCAACCTTGTCCTCTCCTTCATCTTCCCTCTCCGAGGTTCTCTCCTAACACGGGCAGATTCAATTCGTGAGAGCGAGAACGAATCGACTGAGTGGAAGGAGGCGTAGGCGCTCCACGGTGGGAAAAGGAAGAAGATGCCGCACGTTCGGTGATTGTATTTGATAGCCTCGACCGTGGACGCGGAGACCGAAGATTCGACCTTGATTAAAGCAGGCCCCGACTGCCATCCGGAAACTTTTACGGAGGATGTCTCCCTTCCTGAGCGACGAGTACTCGCGAGAACGCTCCGAGGAGTTTGGAGATCGCATCCTCTGGCGCGTACTTGATTGTTTGATTGTTTCAGCCAATTAAGAAACGAAAGGGGTTCTTATCTTCTAGGATTGTTGGATGTTTGAAGCTTGGTCCGTCGTTCCATTTCATGAATGTTTTATTCATTTCGTGTTTACTTTATTGATTATTGAGTGCATTTTGTTTCTTGCATTTCTCGGTCCATTGAGGTGCTCCTAGCATGACGCTATTATATTAATATTTACTTATTATTATTAGAATGAATTATAATTACTACGCTCTTGAAGGTGGACTGTGAACTGTCATCGAAAAATGTATTCATCGAACTTTAAAAGGTTCACTCATTATTAATTACTTCAAATTTCAGAGTTTTAAAGATTAGTACACAATAATACCAGTTTTAAGACTGCAAATATGTCTCATGTAAAATTGAACAGAAATATCTTGGTATTAACATAAAATGCTTCCGCTCCAAAAAATAATATTAATAATAAGAGTGAAATGTAAATGTGGACTGTAAACCTCAAGGAAGGTAGACAAACTATAGGATAAAATTTTAAGTGAAAATGTAGCGAAGTCTGTGGTTCCTGATTTCACTGAACTTCATTAGATGGCTATTGCTACATCAATGAACAACGTTTCATGACTATAATAAACTACCAGAGCTCGTAACCAACAGTCTAAGAAAACCTGATGTTCAAAACTCCACGAGATTATAAATCCAAAGGAAAATTGCAAATGAAACAATTGAAACATAGAACGTTAAGAGAAAACGTAGCGATGCCTAAAGTTCCTGATAAATTCGCAATATCTTTTCAGAGTAAATTTAAACACACGCACGTCTAGATATCACTGTCTAGGAAACGATCGCAGGTCCGATGAAACGCTAGGCTCGCCCAGGAGACCTCGGCGGTCCATAATAAAGAAAAACGGCGTCGGCGACGCGAATTTCCATGACGCCGTAGAAAATTCCGTAGGAGGAGCGAACGTAGGGGTATGAAAAATTGATCGAGCACGATATATCACGTTTAGTCGAATCCGGTGAAGGAAGCAGGACACGCGCGTCCCATACATCAAAAAGCCGCCGGCTCCGGGCTGCGCTTTAATATAAAACTTAAATAACGATACAGCGGCGTCATGACGAAAATGGGAAATAATCTTATGAATAAGTTCTTCCCCGGGGCGTGCTTGGCTCAGTTGGCTCGCCGGGAGACCCACGGCAAATTTGAGAACCCCCCGCGATTTTACAAATTACCTCTACATGATCGTCCTCGGTGCACCGGCGGCGATTAATTTTGTCGCTCGTCTTCCGGTCGTTACATAGAGTTTGCAAACTTCACGGGTGCCCCTCTCACGATGCTCTGTCGGTACACGTACAATTTGCAAGCCTTTTCAGTCAGTGTTTCGGGCAATGTCTTCATTTGTTAGATTGGTCCGAAAGTTCATTGTAATTTCGTATTAAATAAAGCCTGTACAGATTGTCTATTAGATGTGTGTTTTATATCGTTCGATAGCTTCTAGTTTCTTCTTTATTTTAAGCCCAATTGGAAGTTTGAATTACGTAGACTTGTATTAATCAAACAGATGTTGGTTATAGTTATTTAAAACGAAATTTCTAGGTTCTGTGTACACGTGAGATAATTATGTTGGTTATGACCATCCCCGAAGAATAATTACAATTAAGTTGTTCGCATTTGAATTCATTTTTCCTAAAACTGACCGAGTTCACCGCACACAATCGTGACATTTACGCTCGAACGGAATATTGCCCAAGGAAATCTTTTCTTGTTCGTACAAACTAACCGAGGGCAGTTGTGTAGCACGATAAAGTCTCCAAGTAATTAGCCCGATGTTTACACAGTTTAACGTTTCCCTCGTATCTTCGGCTCTCCTCCTACGCGGCTCAATTAACTTACGGCGCACTTAATTAGTCGTCCTGACTCTTGGCACGCGGCAACGAACTGCCGATGCCGAGGCGCATTCGAATCGCCACCGTCTGGTAAATTCTTCCTGGTCTTATCTGCAAAATAATTATCTACCCGACGGGTGCTGAATTTTTATCCACAGCACAAGCTGCAAATAGGCTAACGAGACGCTCTCTCGGGTCGTTTGTGCTTTCCGCTTGAGTAGCTATCTTTTCTATTAAGTTACAACTAGAGATTTTGAAATTACCGTTTCTCTCTGCGAGGTTCTTGTGTTGTGGATAATATAATACGTGAACTGCGAATATTTATGCAAAATAAAATCATTGCAAACGTACTTACAAAAATTGAACCTGAACAAGAATTTATTTTACTCTGCAAATACTATAATATGAATTTTAGTTTCAATATTCTTTATACTATTATTTATACTGTTTTTATATATATTGATTTAAATAATTACATAGTATTCCAATGAATAGTGTAAAGCGCATTTACTGTGACAAAATATCTTTCTATTTTCCATTTCCAGTATCTATTGATCTAAATTCATCAGGAAGAATTATTTGAACCACCAGAAATTGAAATGTAAACCAGCGGCTCGACAATTCCTCAATCGTCATGCGTCTATTCATGAATAATTACGCAACCGTGATAGCGCGTTATGATGGTCCCCGCCATCAATGGATCAGTGGTGCCTGGTGATTTTATGAATTGAAATTTCTCAATGCAAGTACGGTCGCGACCTCGCCGCTCGTTAGATGACGTTTGACGTCTTTATCGGCCCGGGCTCGTAGAAAACAGGAACGATCCACGGAACGGAAAAAGAATAGGGAGATTAGGCGAGCTAGTGGGGGCTACGAACTAGGTTTAAAGCGCGCTTGTTAACACGTGACTGCTCCATCGTGGCGCTCGATTGTTTTTGTACAACTTTTTATGAAAAATAATAATATCAGTAGGAATGCTTGCAAATGTAAGCATTGATTTATTTTAATCTTTTGAACTCTTAGATTTGAAGTAATCAATAACGAATAGATCTTTCAAGCAAACATTTCCTTGTATTTATTTACGTTCGATCGATACATATGTTGACGATGGTGTACTGGTTATCTTCGAAATAATTACGATTCAGTTCTAATAATAATAATAAGTAAAAAGTAAATATTAATATAATGTAATAGCGGGAAACTAATAAAAGTGAAGTGCGAACAGTTGTATCTGAAAGTTTATCAACCGATACCAGTATACAGGTGGAAATAATAAATTACAGCAATGGAAGATACAAATGATATCACATATCGCATACATTAATGTTTTAAAAATACATATATTGATAGCATCTTTTCTTCCTTTTTGGATTGGGTCAAACAACATAAGAATCATATAGTCCATATACAATATTTGTCAACAAATTATTCGTAATTTTGACTCAGAAGAGAGTAAGTACACCGTATAATGTCTCACGTAATTTATATCTACCATCTACATAATTTATTACGACTCACCTGCACAATTTCATCTTTTTTATTTTGCATTCGATGAAATTGACACACTCCCGAAGAGGCAGAAACAAGTAAAAACGAAATGTGACAAATTACTTTATTTTTCATTGAACAATTTGCAATCCCGGATATCGAAACGTTCCAGAATTTATCGCCGTCCTATTTACCAATTTGGTTCCAATGACGCCAGCGCAAGCATAAATGTCAATTCCAGAAAATTTTAAGCGAATGGTGTAGGTAATAATTATTACTCAATTTTGCAGCCCTTCATTTTAGCGTTTTCGACGTGGGATGTATATTATCAGTAACAATGCTTCACGTTTCTTTTAATAGACACGTGTAACCACATTATTAATTAGCAATTGAAACGATCAGTATTTTCTTGTATATTTATTTCGTTGGTTTGTGAATCATTCGATGATTATTGTTTCAACTGAATCATCAACTTCAGCAAGAGTTTTTCTTCAAATCCATCTTTCGTTCATTTCTCAACCTTTCGTTTTATAGAGCTTTTGAAAAATTTGAAATTTAAATGTCAAAGCATTTGATATAGTCCTAACTTTCTATATTTCGTCGCATTTCTCAACTTTTTGTTTTATGGAGTTAATCGATTTGTGCAATGAACGGCTCATATATATTAATAAATATCTGTTTGTTTCGTATGTTTAGGCTGATAGTTTGTAGCTCGTCTGTCCTAAAACCTTCTTTGTAAATCTCTTTAGATGCCGTTTGTTTAAAATGTTATATTATAATATATCTCAATACTAAGTATCATAAATTTATCTCAACGCTAACAATGAATATCCTCCACCCCAAAATTGACAATAGCTGTTTCTCCAAACTCCGAAACAAGTTTCCTCGAACCACGAAACGTCCTCCGTTGGAGCCGATGAATCGAGGGAGACCTCCCTCCGTCTGAATTCACCCCGTGCCGTTGAGATCTCCGCGAATTCGCGGTCGCTTTGCAAGTCTAATTGCCGACACAATCAAGAGCAGCGAAGAAGGACGAGGAGGGGTCGAAGAGCAACGCTAGGTGGAAGAGCGTCGAGGTGGAGACTTAGCTAGCGACTCGCGGAGGGAACGGCCATAACCGGAGCGCAAAAATGGGCTTGCTGGTGAAAGGGAGATGCAAAGATGGCTGCGGTGGAACGACGTGTCTCGCGTTTCTTCTTCCTACGGTCTTTTTTCGGTCTTCCCGTTTTGGTCCCTGCTCTCCTCGATTTTCCCGCGGCCTCGTTCGTTCCTCTTCGTTTCGCCGCTCGCGCGGAGGGTATTCTGCTCACGCGTCGGCGGTTAGTTCTGATTAGCGACAGGGCGAATGACGTACCACTGGCAGGATCTCGTGTCTCGAATACGGGAGTAGAGAACGGGCGCGTTGCAAGTGCCAAGACCGGGCCAACGTGACCAAGCCACCGGCGCTGCTTTATGGGAATTTATTTAGGGGGGTCTGGGATCTCGCGCGTCGACTGCAGAAGCGCGGTTGGACCCGTACCATGTGCGAGGATCTGCGAGGAGAACGATGAAAATGCAATGCATCGGAACGATATTTTTTCCTGGCTGGTTTTAGTGGAACAGATGATGCCTTTCAGGGCTCTCACGCGGTAGATTGTTTGACGATTCGTGCGCTAGAGTGATTATGGGGTAGTTTTCTTTGGTAATGAGCAAGATGAGGGATATTTGTTTGTTTCGTATGTTTAGGCTGATAGTTTGTAGCTCGTCTGTCCTAAAACCTTCTTTGAAAAACTCTTTAGATGCCGTTTGTTTAGAATGTTGTACAGGCTTGCATACACAACAAATGCATAAAATTCACATTCTCGTACATAATTTACCTCGCAAATTCTAAATGAGCTAATATTCTACTCGTGAAAATTTATTATTCTAGTGTTACGAAAAAAAAAATATTTGCGTCCCATTGAATAAAAATCGTAACAGCAATAATTGTCAAAACGAGCCTGTTCAAAAGTTAATATTGTGCAGCGACGCGCTTACTAACTAATTAACTGCTGCGTTTTCCTATACAGTGACGCCTAAGAATGTAATTAAATTAATTAGCCATTTGTATACATTCGTCATTGAACTTTAGCGCATATTACAGACGGATTTTCCTGTCAGTATGTTCCAATTAAATTGTGCCGTTCGTCGATGTTAATGGTCACATTTAACTCAGATATATAGCACGATACCTAACAATCAATGCAGAAACAGTAAAAGCAGGACGGAACAAATTATTTTATTTTTCATTGAATAATTTGCAATCCCGGTTTTCGAAACAGCTCCGGAATTTATCGCCGTCCTATTTACCAATTTGCTTCCGATGACGCCACCGCGCCCATAAATGTTAATTTCGGAAAATTTTAACCGAATGGCGTAATAATTATTACTCAAGTTCGCGGCTCTCTTTTTTAGAAACGCCAACGCGGAGTTTAATGAACTGGAAAAATAGTTTGCGTCTCTATTAATAAACGGGGTTATCACATTTTAGCAAGTCGATGTCAGCATTTCATTCCACACTCGTTTTATCACTTTCCTTTGAATCGTCATTATGCGATTAGTGATAGCAGTATTTTATGATACTCGTATTTTTATATATGTCGAGAATGATCGAAAAACACATTTGGATGGGTACCAAAGTATATTAACTTTTATAGCTGTTCTTCTTTCATGATTTTATGTGATAATACATTTATAAGTTATATAGGTTTATAGTTACTTATATGTATAATTATATAATTCAGAATGTATTATCATATGAAATTATGCAAGACAATGAAAATTTCTTATATTTTCGTCTCTTTAACATATATTTTCTTATGGAACCATGTTGCGATAAACTATAGTAAAAATATATAAACACATATTTTAAGTAAAATAAATATAAGAAGAGAGAGTGACTCGGGCCGTCACAAAATTGTCCTTAATCTCTTAATTATATAAACCAGATAAACGTGTGTACCTTGAAAAAATGAATGCAATGTCCCCAAAGTTCTTCGTTCTCATATTTGGTAACATTCATTTTTTCGAGACTACTAGAATATTTAACAATATAATTCATAAAATTGGGACGACTCGAACAAATTCTCTAACTCACGTATGATTTCTTAATTCATACAATTTCTGTGTCTTTACGACTATAATGATAAAATACAATACACCACTCAATCTGTATCGCCATGTCAGTATCTAGACCCTTAAACGAAAAGACATATTGCACAGCAGAAACTGACTCGGGCCTCGCGTAGAACAACCCCCGTCCCTCGAAAAAGACACGAAAACGACCACGATGACGGAGTAAGTATCTCACCCAAATGATCGGACATAAATACACCTACTTGCCAGAGATCTAACCAGTCGATCTCCCGGTACAAAACGGTGTCGAGCTGATTTCTTGTAATCCGCTTAAAACTCGCTAGAGATTTAGAGAAGGCAAAAGAGAAAGAAACGTCTGATAATGGCAAGAAAGCACCGCGTCCCCCTAAATCACCAAGAAGATGGCTGACCGCCGGTGGTGCCGTCTCCCCTTGTTCTCCTATCGGGCTTTCCTTTCCCTCCGAAACTCTTCCCTCTTTCTCTGGCTTTCCCACCCTCGCCGACTCACGAATCCACGTCCCTTATCGCCTGCACGATCTACGATCCGCGCACCTCGGCGCGGTACCGTTTTCTCGGAGCAGAAGAGCCAAGAGAGGCGACCGGACATACACGAGCACACGGACACGCGGTATAATATAGTCCTTCGGTTGATTTATGAGTTAATAGTTAACCGGCCGTAAATAATGCTAATCACACACTTATTATACGTTCTGCTGCGGCGTCGCGGCGAATGTTTTGTCCCTGGATCACTGCTCCCGCCAGATTTCAGAGCGGTCGTGCCTAGGACCCGTTTCTGACCAGCTGCCTCCGAACATCTCATTGGACGAGGTCTTCTGGAAGTGGAATAGTGGCCACTGCCTTGCCAATACGAGGTATTGTCACGATAGTTTCCTTTTTACCATTGGTCCCTTTTGTGTTGGCTCTTGTTTTCGTTGTAGCGAAGGCTGGAAATTTGCAGACGAGGTAATTGGTTGATGAAGTGGATTTTAATGTTACGTTGATTAACGTTTGATCAGTTTTATGTTATGTTATTGAATAGTCGTTACTGCATCGTCCATGTGAGGTATTATTGTAGTTGTTAGTGGTAACAAGTGAATTTATAGGTTAAAAAATTAATTGATACAATGAATTTTAACCCATTCACTGCAAACTAAGAGACGTCTCGTAGAAGATCGTAAATTTTTTTTTTTTAAACAACAAATTTAATATCACTTTTTTTATCAAAATAATAACCTGGATTACATATCTGTATTAAATCTTGGCGCCCAAGGCAAAACGCTTTAAATTTGTCTGGCAGTGAATGGGTTAAATGAAGGTAAAACCCTGTTCAAGCATTTTGAATAGAACGGCAAAAGTAATACTACTCGATCAATTAGGAGAAGGCATCCCAATTTATTGTTATTAAAAGATTCAACTCTCTACTCAAATGTGAGTATTCTAATAAATATTATTCGCCAGCATGAAATAAAAATGATAAACCGAAAGTAATAGAATAAAAGTAATAAAATGAAGTAAGTGGAATCCTCTAAAATAAAAGAAATATACTGAAAACAATACAATAAAAATAAATAAGTGGAATGCTCTCAAAATCGTTTAAGCATCCCAAACATCCTTCCTCATCCTCTCTAAACAGCGAAGTGCACTTCAAAATATCAAATTCGCTCCGACCAACGACAAAAGAGATATTGAATGTCGAGACACGAAAGGAGCCCGTCGGAAATTACGTGTCCGAGGGGTGTTTGGAGAACGCCGACTTGGCCAATACGGGATCTGGAAGTAAAATAGCCGATACATTTTATTTCACCGGCCACGCTAGCTGCGAATGGTTCCCGCGGTGTGCTGACTCCGTGCTTTCTGCTCGTGACCCTCGTTTCTGCGACACCAGCATCGTCTCCATGATCGTCCACGAAGAGGAAGAAAAAAACGACCGACGAAGGGGTAGTTTCAGCTGAAAATACCGACCGGTCGATTGGAAACGTTTTAGCTGCGGGGAATCCGCTGCGAATTGGATTGTATTTGGGAGTACAGGCGGCATCAGCGTCGCTCCGAAAATCCCTCCTGCTTCCTCCTGTGACGAAGAAGATGAAACCGGAAACGTGAAAGCAGAAGCCGATGCCATAACTTTCATCGATAAGTACAAATTATGATTTCTGGGGGAAGTATTACTTTTGCAGGAATATATTGGATTGTTCTTCAAGTACTGAGTTTTCTCTCGCGATATTATATTTTCTGAAGTGTAGAATGTTGAGCAGTCAGATGTTTTCGACACCCTTTTTGAAATACTTGTAGGAAAATAATGTAATGGAGGCAAAATTTTGATAACTACTTGGTTCTACATGATACAAACAAAAGTCCCGCATTGTGCTGCTAAAAATATTGTATATGTTATAATGACCTTCAGATAACCTTGAATATGACAAAATTCATATTCTGAAGGTCCCATTCTTCAGGTCTTGTCAAGATATTGATAAGTTCTAGCAAACAAATAAATAACTGACGTGTTCATACTTTCGACAGGTGAATTATCGAAGATTTCTTTCTAAAACAGTCTCGGATTATCCGAACATCTACTGTTATTGGTTCCATAAGCGTCATACGAAAGAATATTGAAAATCATCCTCAATTTCATAAATTCTTCATATTTTTAGTTCTATATAATTTCATAGTGGATGTCTGTTATAGTCACCTTATGACAATTAAACACAATTACTCGCGATTATCCTGTTTCAGATTTATTAAGACGTTATAAACAGACAGGTCAGACATCTAACCTTATCGATCCCACAAGCGTACACTAGAGAATATTAAGATCCGCCATCAACCTCATGAATCATTCGCGCCCTCATTTCCATGGTACATGTCTACTCAAGCCATGTGTACGATAATCGAACACGGAACTCATTCACTTGCTATTACCCTACTCAGTAATTATTATAATATAAAAAGAAGAGTCAAACATCTACTCGTTCCGATTCCACAAGCGCACACGCGAGAAAGTGTTGATATTCAACGTCACGAATCCCCCGTGGCCTCATTTCCATCTTTTTCCATAAAACACGTCTGTTGCAACCATGTCAACGTCGATTGAACACGAAACTTATTCACTTGCGATTATGGTGCTCCGTAATTTTTATGTTAAATATTATAAACGAGGACAGACGTATCCTCTAACCGAGACAAATTTTCGAAATCTATCAACGACCCCGCATTAGCATAATTTGACACTTTGCAAGTGGAACGGCGTGTATCTCGGAACACGGCCGACGTCGGCTGCCCATCGATGTGGACGCGGTGAACGCGAAATCTCTGGAAAAAGTCTGGCAAAACCGCGCTAAAAGTCGTATAGTCTCGAACAACGTCGTTCCGGGGAACGTCCACGGAGAAGATTGACCACCTTCGATGGTAATGGGGGCTTGATTACAAAGCACGCTTCGCTCTGGCCCTGCCCCCTGTTTATATCAATATCTCTCTTCTGCGTGCACACATCCACACGGTGCCCATCGTGAACGCGAAGCACGTGTGTGCTCGCGGCTGAACATGATGCACACAGAACACGTTTACGCGTTCACCGGAAACGTTGAGTTTCATCGAACAGTGCGAACAGGTATCTAAAAATCATCGAGACTGTTCGGAACGTGCGTTCCAGTTCAGTAAGTGTCTACAGGAAATAGGTACACATGTAATCGGATGGTAAAAAATTATTTGAAAGATTTAGAGAAGAATCATACACTCAAAGTTAGGAGTTCGTCACTCGAAACCATGTGAAGCTTGAATTATATTTAAATAAATTTATATTAATGGAATATATATGATGTGTAGTTGTTATTGCACTTTATAAATACAGTCAACCCGATATATGTATATTCGTACCCTCTATATCTATCGAAGAAGTTTAACTAAATTACAGTTTTGATATTACCAAATGAATATTTCGTTATAAATATGAACACGACTAATCTTATACATACTTAATATATATACATCAAAATATTTATACAAATATACACTTGGAAACATCAAACCTACCATTTAAATTAAACAAATGTTCTCAATAGACATAGAGAGTACGAATATTTATGGGACTCACTGTATAATATACTCTTACGAGTTTGCTAGGGTGTAAAGAGGTTTTCCTCGTACCACAATTTTTTGAAGTCATAGTTCTCAATGAAAATACTCTTCAAAAGCAGATACACATCATCCACTAGCAGGAAACTGATAAAGAATGCCGTGCTGACTCCTGTGAAAATTATGGAACGATACATAATGCATCACGAAAATAGTCGGCCTACATATATCAGCCACCAACGCATAATTTAACCTAATGGGAGTCTATTAGACCCTCGCGCGCCTACTTAAGGGTTAACAGAGAAAAAGTAGCGATATTATTCTAACGATCGACTTTTTATCTTTCAGATTAAGACCGAGTCTCGAATATACCATTCGACAAGAAGAATATGCTATGCACCGAGAGTGAGAAAGATAAAATAAAAGTGGTAGGGATGACCCCTAGTTTCGTTATGGAGAACAAAAATACGATCAGTTAGAGAGATAACAGTGTATGTTTCTCATATTGAGTCATTTATTAACTAGATTGTAATCGTGAACCAGTAGTACAGCATTTTTCCTCTATATGTTCCTGCTTGTTCTCTGTTGTGGGAGCATGTAGAGAGATCGCAGGAAATTGGCTAGGCAGTAAATGTGTTAATTTCAGGTCTCATAATTGGAGTAAGTGGGATATCTGGTAATTCCTATAGGCGATTCGAGATAGCGGCTAGAGAGTTGATCGAAACCACGAAAGTAAGTTCGGAATCATCGATTTCTGATCGAGACGATCAAGAGTTAGCGAATCCTTAGATACACAGCTCCTTTCATCTGGAGATTATCCTCGTGGCCATAGTTATCCAATTTCTCTTCCATTAACAATTACAATAATTGATGTCGGTTAATGCTTCTACTGGAACAAATTATATGCCTCGCGGCAGAATCGAGCATTTTATTTACTCCGTTTATTTATTAGTAAATTGCTGGACTTTATTGGAAGCCACGTAACGTACTGTAATAGATTCCGCCATTAATGTTCACATTAAATTTCAGCTATGTCTCTCTGTTTTCAACGAGTGTACTGCGACATGTATGCATTTATCGTATAGGCAATGATAACAAATGCAAAACGTGTGCTATTTGATTTAATAGAGATTATTTACATTAATGATTGATTTATATTTGTTTCATTCGAAATTATCCATAATTTTTTATTATTCTTTACAATTGTTTCTAGTTGTTAATGCTATTCTTCCTATGAATACAGAGATATTTTACAGATCACTCTATTTGCATACATAGATTTGCTATAAGTATATTTATATCAATATCTTCCACAAATTTCATTTAAATTTATAAACTGTGCAAATGTTCTGTAAGTATATCGAGTTCAGATTTATCATCACGTATATTGATGAGACATTCTTTATCGAATTATTCATATAAAATAAACAAAGTCAGCTCATATAGCTATATATATTATCACAGTAAAGGTCTATTTACACATATGCGTAACGTGTCAGTTCCGTATTCGTACCGTATCAATAACGTTACGGAGTGGTGTCGGACGTGTGTGAACATGCCCATTTAAAAACAACAGAAGAATATTTAAAATCACTGATACTGATGGAGTTCATTACGGAACTGAACGGATACGGGACTGACACGTTACGGATATGTGTAAATAGAGCTTAAAGCATAAAAATGACTAATTAGTACCCTGATGAACATATTCCGTCTTCCATATATTTGCCACCCTGTTAGACACTCATCGCGTAATTTCTTATCGCTCGGAAAAATCAACGCATCCACCGCGTGAATCGAGGGACCCCACCGGTAGCGTGTATCAGAATTGGGGCAAAAGTATGAAACCCCATCAAGGCCGTGAAACTTTTCACGAGCGTTGGCCGCGTTACTTTCGAAGGTCGTTAACAAACCCCCTTTTCCGTGGAAACGCACAAGCGTATGGACGTTTGAGGCACGATCGGGCAAGATTATAAACGGCGCTGTTCCAAGAACCATACCCATATCCGTCCACGAGGGGCACATTAAATTATGTAGAATTTTCAATATGTGCTATAATATCGGTACACGATGCCAAAGCAACGAAGATGAAGCACAATTCCCATCATCGATAAGACGCCACCCCTTCGCGCTCGTCCCCTCTCGCCTGGTACGGCCGATCGTTTTGTATCGGTCTGATCGCGAACGGAGCGGAAGAGGAGTACCGGCGCTGAACGGCCTACGCCAATGGCCGATGATGAAGTTATCCAGCGATAATGGCTCCATTACGTTGCACCGTCTCCAATGGGGCCCCGTATACGTAGCAGGTATCCGAGTGAGGACCCCGTACGATTCCACGATCGAACCAAGGGACGCGGATGAAGCAGAGGAGACGTCTGCAAGGGCGACGGAAAGGGCAACCAGCGAAAGAGGGAGAGAGGGTCCCAAGTATCGTCGCACCGTATACTTACCATGGCGATTGTTTATGTTGGCTGATGGCCACTTATGCTGCACACACATCGCATTACGAGACCGTTCTCGACCCTCACGAGCCGTTACTTAGCCCGTGGCTTCGGCGTCGTAGGGTAATGGCGAACACGTTACGGATAAAATGTATACTTATTCTCTCGGCTCGATGGCACCGATGCCTCGGCACCATCGAGATTACCCTACTCGCTCGTTCCTCCGCGACCCCCTCCAACCCTGCCTTTCTTATTATTTTTTTCCCACCACACCCCTCGCGAATTCGTCCGAGCACCGCCATTTTCCACGGATCAACGAAGCACCTGCCTCGAACGACCGCGAGCAACCTGGAATTTGTTGGGAGAAGTGTCGACTGCTCGGGGACACCGCGATTACGTCTCTTCGTGACGTAGTGTGATTGGAATTGAATGCCAAGCGTGATCGAGATGGGTTTACGATATTGCAAGCTCCCGGACTATGGATCATATGGAGTCAAAAATAATGCTTTTTAATTTATACAGAATTTTAAGAGGGTAGTATAGCGTAGAACGTCAATTTTCAAACGTTTCATAAAATTCATTATTAATATTTTTTATTTGGTATTTTTCACATATTTATTCATATTTTAACACTAAAATTACCGACTGAACTCATATTCGTCATATATAAAATTTTATCTTTATAAGTCGATAGGGAGAAACTAAATTAAAAGAAGATTGATATACATGGATTTTTAACGAAAATAAAATTCAACATATGACGAGTCATGTTGCACGGTTTCATTTAAATAATGTTCATGGTTGCCACTGTGACAACTATGATTGAAATAAGAATAAGAAACCGTAAACCATGGCATTCCTATGATTCCATCTAATATAATTCTTATAAACAATTTCACAGTTATTTCATATAAATGTAACAAAGATAATGTTGTTTGACACAATATTGAAAATAATATTATTTCAAAGGTGACCACAGGTATGAAAATAATTTAGAAATAAAATAATATTTCAAAACTGCACTAATCTAGTACCCTGTACGACAAGGTGTTACTTATCACAATCCAAAGTCACGCTTTATCATAGTTTCTTACAGAAACTCGGAGCTACGAAAGGAAAAGAGCAATTCCCCCGAGGTAGAGTCATCGAAACGCTGGATCGCAAGTTTAATCGGATCCCCTCGATTGTTTAAGAGCATTACCTATGAATAGACAGACTTCCTTCGGCAAATTCCAACGACCAAGCTCACCACCATGGTCCCCGTTTTGTTCTTGTTGGAAGCGATAGAGAGAGGCGGGATTCAATAGTTATTCATTAAACTCGAATTCAGTCGGGCAGGATGCTGGGGTCAGTTCCACGCTGACCTTGCGGCTATATTCAAAGGCCTTATCTCCTGCTGAGGTCCCTCGCTCTTCCCTCCCTCCCTGCCAGTTACTCGTTTTCTTCTTCTTACGGCGCTCGATATGCTTGCCCGACATACGCGACCAGTGGACCAGCAGAAAACAAACCTCCGTATCGCGCAACCCCCTTTTCTTTTCCCCGTTTCGCTACTTCCTCTTCGGCTATTTCTGTGTCGAGTTTTTTTTCAGCGACCACTCCTCCCGTTCATGACTTCGCGGGAGACCAACGACCCGCGTCGATGGAAGTGGAATTGATTGATTCCGACGTTGTCTGCTCGCGATTTCGTTTCCTCGAACTGTCTTCAGAGAAACTGAAGTCATCCGAAGCTCAGAACTTTCTTTGAGTGTTACGATTCATGCATTCTCTGTCTACGTAATTTCTTGGCTCATGTTTTTTATATAAATCTGAATATATACAATATATTATCATATGTTGTATATATATATTATTATATATATCATATCATATCATCATATTTTGATTTACCTTTTCTTGGCATTCGAATGAATTACTACAAAAAAAGCATGTCCTTTTCAAAACTGTTCACACAGAAGTTCGTACTATATAACAAGTGCAGGTGTGTACTTGCAGTGTCCTCTCAGAAGGGACTTCCGAGTGCAAAGATTGGAACATAGAATTCAGCAGAAAGGGCAAGCTGTAGTAGGTGGTTCCGAAATCATTTAGCCATCTTGCGAACCGACCGCGTCGAAGTGCCGGCACACACGATTAAATGCGGCTCGTTTCTACGTCATGGGAACGAACCACCGGCATATCAGGCCGCTCTGATTCTAATCGCCGTGAAAATTGCTCTCCCGGACTGGTGTCCCTGATCGGTAACGGTCAATTAAAAGCGGATTTAGAAGTGTGACCTAATGGCTTGCACGCCTCCCTAAGAAACGCAACCATGAGAAAAATCTGTCCAAATGGGTCGTTTAAAAAGTACAGAATTGCTTCAGAACTGCTGAAAACGATCACATAGAGTTATACGGCTTAGAAGTTTATCTGCTTATAAGTAATAGTATAACGTGTATATATGTGTATAACGATATGTTATAAACAAGTTATATAATTTGTGAGTTAAATAAATCTATAAGTAATATACATAAATATTTTATGTTACATTACTTTAAAAAATTAATTTTATTATTACATGAAATCAACTTCTAGTATGATGCTACAACAACCACGGCGAAAACAACATTTTCGCACAGTCAGGTTGCGCCAATCACCCCCAAAGGAGGGGTGAGAAACCGCATAGAACAGCGTAGGACCCAGAAGGAGCAGCGTCGATCAGATAGACAGTTCAACGGAGATCTTTCCCTATCTCTTTCGAAAAGAGCAACAAATCCAGTGGCTTTATCGTCCATCGCCGGTGTAATCCTATAGGTGCTTAGCGTGAAATCCCATAATCGATAGTTTGCTTAACCCGTAGCCACGTGGCGCCACGTGCGAGCCTCCATTAGAGCAACCTAAAGTATACAGGACAACAGTAGGTACCGAGCGAAACTCGTGCAACATCGGAGCACCGTATCTCTATGTTAATATGGGAATGCGAGGCCACCCTGGCCTCATGGGGGAATTCGACACGCCTCGTGCGACGCATCTGGCCCGGGCCACCCCCTTTTCCGCCGCCCCGTGTTCGCGTGTGATTTTCGTTTGCGGTTCCTATCGCAGGTACCAGGGAAAAGATCCTGCTCGCGGCCAGATAGGAACGGCGACGGCGCAATTATCCAAATTACGATGGGATCGTACGTTATCTCTGTCACGGGCGGAATTTGCGAGCCGGGGTGGTTTATCCAAATCGGGGTGGAAACGGGAACAGGAGGATACCGTTGCGGTGGATCGGTTTGATGCGATGGTGCGCGGCCTCTACGAACTATTCTGAGGTTTCAAGGATTGGTAGGCTTGAGTTATTGAATTGGTTGCGATCGGAAAAATTCGTTGGAGTGGGTGGAGGTTGACCGTGTGTGTTTATTGTAGCGATCTGGTCTGTTGTAGCCGATTTAGGGTGATGCTTTTAGCGTGTCAGTTTGATACAGTTGAACACTGCTCTGCGAGCTGCTCTGAGGCTTTAGGAGTTTCAGATTTACTCGCTATAAATCAATTTTATGCAGATAAAGACCTGTAGTACTTTGCATCTTGCTCCATTATGCTATTAGACTATGGATTATGCTTTGTGATGCTGGAATTTCTTCTGTATTTTGCAGTATTATGTTCTGTGTTGCTGGAATATTCTGCATTTTGCAGTATTATGCTTTATTTTGTTGGAATTTTTAGAATTGTACTGTATTTTGCTGTATGATACTGTATGATACTGTATGCTTAGTGTAATTTTTCTAATCCTATTCTTATACCCAATTGATTATAGTTAATTAATTTAATATGTTAATCTAGTATCAACGATGATTTAGAGAACTCAGTTTGCAAAATGCCATTTTAAACACCATTGACTGTACAAGCCTCCCAATTCGAACCGAAATACAGCGGAAAGGAAATGAAGAAATACTCGCTACGTTGGATAACGAATTATCAATAACAGATTAGCTGTCAGAAATCATAGTATCCCAATCAAAACGCGACTGAATGGAGCGGCGGACTCAAAAGATACCGACGTGAAATAAGTAGGACGAACTATCGTTCGCCAGACCATGATTTATGGAAGATTCCATTCATACGCTGGCTATGATTATTGATACCTCAAAACTGGACGCGCGTTATCGTTATTTCGGGCATGAATGTAAGTGTTTTTTTTTTCTCAGTGGCCCAGATCCACAAACATGGAAAGCCACGTCCCACGCCCAGGCGACCATTAACGGTCTTCGAGGTCGACCTCACTTCCTTCGATAGCGGCGTCTTAAAGTCTGCCACGGTCGAGCCAGCTGCAGGCAGCCATCTCATTTTCTCTTCATCGTTTCTCTCTTCCGCGGACGGCCAGCTCTCGTTCCGCTCCGTATGGGATATTAATTATGCCGCGTGATAATGGCGCTCGAGCAACGAATCCGTTAATTGGCCGGCAGATACGTTTTCGATCTCGGCTGATCCCTAAATGGACAGAACGTTGATAAAACGGAAATAGAACTGGGTGGAACGTTGTGAATCTTCCATCAAGACGAGGCATTGATTTCCTCTCCTCAATGAATACGTCTCGCTCGTTGAATCGTTTTAGTGATTCAGGTTTTGTTGGACGTTCAGCTAATTGGACAGCGGTGAGTCTTGATAGACATCCTAATAAGCACGAGCAGTTGTCGAAGGCCAGGTTCTAAGTCGTTGAGTGATACGATGAGTCATTTTCGGGACTGCAAGGTTTGGATATAAATAATCACATGAAATTTTTATCGTGATCCATTAATCTAAAGATCTTAGCTGAACACTGTAACTATAAACTAATGGAGATTCAAGAGAATTTGTGTCATAATGGAAGGACGTTTCTACGAAGGTAATCAGGTGGCCTTCTGTAGTACGATCGATTATGATATAGTTCTGTCATGTAATAAAAAAAATGTTAAAGAAGAATATATACCTTAATCGGTCTAAACAATGCATTAGTTTCGAAACATATTTATTCGATTTTATTTGTTTCACTTATATTTTATTTCAAACAGATATCAATTTACATCAAACACTGAAACATTCGTGCAACATGTTACATGCGAAAAATCTATTCAGAATTAACAAATAAGAAGAATACGAAATAAGTACGAAAATCCAGATAGACGATTAACTCCATTCAATATACTTCTCTCCTTTCATTTATTATTTGACATTTTTTTTCCATAAAAATTCTGTTCGTCTCCCGTGATAACCACCTCACATAAACAGAAGTTCACACGATTCAACGTAACGTTGTCAGCGAACGAGATGGGTACAGTCTAGAAAAAAATTAACCGATTCAACTAACGTCGCCAGAAAAATCCACGAATCAACTAACGCCGAGGAAATTAAAGCGGAATTATCCAATCGCACGCGAATTGGCGTCTACGTCCCCGCAGAGCAGTCGCGATCAACTGCAATTATTCGCGGACAAACGGGCAGCGATAATTCCGATCTAATTGCATCCGCGAGGCGGGCGACAGATGCAAATTGGGCTTAAGTCGACGGGGGCTTGCGGGGGGTGCAGCGTGGGCCCCGGAAGAGGAAGCTGCGTTTTCAGTAAGATGAACGACATCCATTCGCGGCTCATTCATCCTCGTAATTAGCGCTCGTCCCCGGCGCGCATTCGCGCCACGTAAATACAACGCACGTGGGAGCTATACAACCCTCCGACGGTTAATTTATTCGCGCCGGCTACCTTCGCCTTATTATTGTATTAAGCTCGGTAGTCGTGGCCGGCGAACAGTTAATTACAGAAGCTGTTAGCTAGAGGAAAGTCGCGCGACATGACCCTGGAAATACGGGACGCTGTACGTCAGGTGGCTGAATAACAATCGAGCCGACTCATCGATTGCTAAAGTTGTCGCCATACTCCTTCTTTCTGTATTTTTACAGTTGGAGGAATATTTTATACATTTTATGGCTTTATACATGTTTCGTATAATTTACAGACTTCATTTTATGCATGTTTCATATATTTTATACACTTCATAGATGCTTCACACATAGTACAGATTTTGGTACATTTTATACACATATGTCAAGTTTTTGATGACGTTTTTCTTTCACATTCTAATCTATCTACTGCACGTCACCTCTTATGCACATGTGTCTACCAAATTTATTTACGTATACTCATATTTATTCTTCCACATGTGCGTAATAAAGACCCTAAAAAATAATATTAACAATAACGACAAGAATATAAATAATATTTTCTTTCTAACCAACCCAAAGGTAAATTTATACGATACTTCCCATTTTCAGTGAAAAAAAAAAAAAGAATAGCGAGCACCGAATACGTTTCGCGTCGGCGTCGCAACGAGGATGAAACGCGAAACGTTGGATAGAACGCGAAACTCTGGATGATTTACGTCCCGAATCTCGCAGAGAAATTGCACATTAGTAGAGCATTTCGTTGAAATGTATCCCCTTTTTTTCGAGCAAAAAGCCCACTTTGCGAAGGACAAACCAAAAGGGAATTTAATTCCGACGATCCCGTGGCCTGACCAAGGGTTTCGAGGTTGCGGAGGCCGAACATTGGCCGAAATCAGGGTTGTTCGGCACGCTGGCAGTGATTTAAAATGACATCCGCTCCGGGCCAGTGCTGTGGTTATCCCAAGAGTGCAGTGTCTCACAGTCGACTGCCTCTGGCAGACGACGGTTTCATGCGTCGCGATTAAAAAACTTCTGCCCCGAGCGCTGCAGAATCTCCTGAATTTATTAGTTCCGATGTACCCCCGCACCTCGCGACTTCCAGTTCTTTGATTTACCCCAACGACTGGTTCTGCAAACAGCGAGATTCTTGGCGAAGAACATCGTGGCTACATAGAAGCGCTCGTGACGTTATGTGACGATTATTCACATCGTTCTATTATTATTATCAATTCTTGGTATTGGTATAAATTTTAATGTAATTTATACATTTATTTACGATTAATACTTTAACTGTAGGCGTATTTAAAATTGTTTGAGAATTGTTTGTGATTAATTCACACAAAAATATTAGGTTCATATTGTTCTATTCAGCATATAGGTTTCTTAATATTAAGTACATTAATCATTTCTAGGTTATTTTATTTAATGCTAAATTATATACCTTCGATATCTCAGTATAATCTTTTTTATAATTATATTCTTTTCTAATTCATCTGCTTCAATTTCGATATTACAATCAAAGTTCAAATTCTTCAATGCCTCAAAGAAAAAAAGAACATAGTTTAAAAGTTCTTGCTTCAGTTCACTCGCCGTTGGTATTTTCCAAGGAAACTACCCCCAATGCGAATAAACTGTCCAGATCAGAAACAAATTGAAACGGTCTACGAATTTCCCTGAGAATATTGGTTTAACGTCCACTCCAGGCACTGCAAAGCCTCGCGAATTTATTAGCTCTGGGATTGCTGGGACCTGCACGTTCCCTCTTCTACGAGCCACCGTTCAACCACTAACGGATGTCCGGGCTGTATCTTGCTGCCGCGACTCTTGGATGAGGTTGTAATGCAGCTGCGAGCTTTCGTCCGATTACGTAGAACGGCAATTTGTTCGACAAAAATAGAATGCTGCGACCCGCGGCCAGCTTTCTATAGGGAAATTTCACTCGAGACAAATTTATTATCGTCGTTATACATCCCTTTAAACAAGTCAAAGGAACAGCCAGACCATATTTATCCTTACGTTTCGATTCTCGCTGCGCAGCAACGCCGAAAGAAATTAATCGTTTCGAGGATCGTGCGAAAACTTTATTAAAACGAAAATTAACGTTGAGCATAAACAACGTTAGAATGTGTTATTGGCTGATAAAATAGAAGCAGTAACTTATTCGTGACCCGACTACATTTCTAAAAATTAAATTATCTAATTAACCTAAATGATGTAGATTTCAAGATTAAAATGTAAGAACAGAGAGACTAAACAAATTAAGCAAATCTTGATATAAACACAATTTTACAGGCTCTGGCTTTGGCGCTTCGAAGTCGAATCATGACCTGTAAGCATTCTTCAAGATGACCAGTGCATTAAATAAATAATACCCTTATAATATTTGCGATAGATATTAAAAAGGTTATCTCACATAACCAGAATTCATTTGTCTCCATTCTCCTTAATTTTAAATAACATAGTTATACATTTAACAGGTGTGCCTAACGTTAAACAGAAACCTGTCAAAATTTTCAAGAAGATTCGTAGAAATGTCTCGTTGACAAGTCTCCGAAAACCATTTGGCGATATCGCCCGTGTCGTCGGTATCTTAGGGCACATCTAATGACTGATGATGCTACTCGTACCCCTGTGCTGATCTCGTTAGCCGTGCGATTTCCATCTTTCGCGCGAATTCATTTCCCTATTATTTCAGGACGTCGACCAGGAGATATATGAATTGTTTGATATCAGCAGGCTGCCGCTGTTAACAGTCAGGCGTACGGATAAATTGTCCTAAATACCCCAACGTATCCCTGGCGCTACGTTCGGGGGCGCGGGACCTGGGCAACGTGGGCGTGTCGGTCGCGTGCCAAGCATCTATCATTCCTTTAAAGGGTCTCGAAGATGCCGAACAGAACTGAATGGACGGGGCTGTTAGACGCTGTCAAAACGTTGACGAAGTCACGTGCCCGTGAATGAAAGAACGGGTCTAGTTTAAAACGGAGACAGTCCGTTGTTGGCTGGAAGTGTTGCGACAACTCTGCTTGATCGATCGAGACACGATGGGCTTGCAGACCTAGGCGGATATTGGACGAAAGAGTGTTGCATGAGATGGAACACGACTGTCAATAGACGTGATAAGCGTTGGTGAGTTTCGTACGACTTTTGCGTAGGTTGCTGTCTCATGTATTTATGAACTGTTCTTTGTCAAAGGGATGTATCGATTCAAAGGAATCGCGTAATGTAAACCAGTCTGTACAAAAGAAACATGTGTGGATTATTATGAGATAATGTGAACTAATGTTCATTAGAAATTTGTATATATATTTATTTATTTATTGTCACATCAGCTTGTAGACCATTAACGACCACTGTGAGTTACATGTTCAACATTTATATACATATGTGAATCGTAATATAATTAAAATAAATACACAAAGACTTGTGGTCAGAATAACTAATTCTTACATCTCATTAGAAAATTGTTTCGTTATTGATTAAAGTATTTTATTTGGAATAACTTATAACTGAAGGGATTTCCTAAAAGTAGATTTAAGATTTTCTTAATCAACAGCCAATTCATTCATATAGCATTAGCCAAGCAAATCAGTCGAATTTTCTTGTCTGAATAAAAATCATTATCAACAATTAGTATAACCAAATGCGCCTGTCATGAGCATTTAAACAACATCATTTGTCACTTTAATTCTAATCACGTTCACTTTCATTTAAAAGCAAATAATCAGATATATTCCGTACCACTTGTATTTGACTAAAAAACAAATTCCTGCAGTCTCTTTTGAAAACGCTTTTAATAAAATTTCTTTAAAAAAGTGTTAATAAATTTAATACGTGTTCAGATTCCTGGTCATCGCTTAAAGATCAAAGGAAATTTTCTCTCAAGCCGGGGGATTTACCATATTCCATTAAACAACCATGAATCTGCGATCTGTGTTCGTCTCTGCGATGTAAACAATTTGTCCAAGCAAAATTCTGTTCAAGTGGAATCCAGTTAACCGCTATGAAGAGATCTCCAACAACAACCGCGGAAGCTTCGACTTCGCGTTAACTTTCCGGAGGGTGGCGAGCGTGTTTGCGGTCGTAACTAGGGGTGGTCTCTGTGATTTTGGGGTGCACAAAGACCACCGCCACCAACGAAATGGTGCCCGTGGATACAGATCCACGCTCCGGATGATTTTAACCCCCGTGGAGAGCGCTAACTCGACGGGTTTCGCCCCTCCGACAAGAATTATATTTGGATTACAAGCATTATCGCCCCGGAATGAACTTGACTTTTATGGCGGCGAAATTGCTTGGGGTTTTCGCTTATTCATCCCTCCGCCGCTCGCTCAGGACCAACGTAGAGCGACGAAGAAATTAGGCCAACCCCTACAATCGCTTATCACCATTACGACACCGAATTTTTCCTTATTTCTGATTAGAAGAGTCTCGCGTTAAAGGCTGACGGGGGGAGGAAGAGATGGTAACGTTTCGGACTGTAAGATTATTGAAATTAAAAGTGAATGGTGCTTGTTATTTAGATCAATCTACTCGGAAAATGTATGATCACGCAAACGTAGCTTAAAGGCATTATATATAAACGTTTTCAACTTTGAGAACTGATATTCTGCTTGCTTCTGTTATTTATTAAACTTGGAAATTGAAATGATACTTCATTAATCTTATAATTTTGGGCCTATGTAACAGAAGAAATATAAAACAAGTTATACTAACCTAGTTATACACTAAATTATAATACAAAATAGGTGAGGAGTACGTGACACAGAAATTATTAGGTTGTCCCAAAAGTTTCTTCCATTTCCGTAAATAGTAATACATGCACAACATTTTATGTATAATGTTACATTATCGAATTGCGTACAATTCATTTTGCTCCATTGCAGTTACGACATTAACATCTAAAAAATTGGATTGTTTAATTGTATAAATACTGCGACACAAAATAACTGAATCCAAGACGCGGAAGAAACTTTTGGGACAACCTAATAATTAATGTAATTTACACTTTCACGATTCTAAACGTTGAATCTTCGTTGTGAAATGAATGGTAACTTATTCTTGTTTAGAGACCAACATTAATTAAAATGGCGCGACACAACCCCGATTTCTGTGCACTAAATAACAAAAACTGTCGACTTATTCACCCTAACGTGTCCTAATTCAGGCGGAATCCGCGTCAGTCCAGCGCCAAAACTCGAAACGATCAATCGGAACGACGGTAATTAATTCAATCTCCCGTCAACGTGCAAAAGCATCGAATCATAATTCACGCGCGGCGGCCATTCGAGTCGCGATGCGTTCGCCGACGTGGTTGCATTATAGTTAACCACTCCTGAGAACGAAAGATGCACCGGTGTCTACGCCACTGGCAGACGTCTGGCGGCGTGGCTGACAGCCAAATAAAGGACAAATAAATTAAGTTAACGCGTTCCACGCTCGGCCAGTACGATCTCCCTCCGAGCAACGAGTATTAACGCCTCCTTGGCCCTCTGGTTCCTCGCTCTATTGTTCGATGGAATTTGTAATTTAGATTGATACGACGCGGCGTTCCTCTTGCTGGTCCACCGCCCTCGTCCTCGTCGGCGCGTTTGGTCTGTGAAAAGTTTCGAGAAATCATTCGTTTGGCCATCAATGCCCGCGAAATTTACAGCCCCGACGATGACGGAGTGACACTGGCGTTACACCACCGCGGGATTTATAGCGACGATGGACGAATCAGCCATATTGAATCGAAGAAATTTCTTCGCGTTCGATGCTTTACTTTGGTTTGTTTCTTGGCTGGCACTGATTTGTTTTTGTTTGGATTAACGGGTACGCAGAGATTTGATAAATTAATGAAAAATAGCGAATCTTAGTGATAGCAGTTCCTTTCTTCTGATTCTGTTTGGTTTAGTTCATTTTATGGATTATTTAGTATATTTATTGATTAGTCGGTTCGGACTGTTCATTTAAATTAGTGGGAATACTATTTTTTTCTCTTGCTTGGTTTATTTGGATTTACTCCAATAAATCAGTAATTCTAAGTTATGTTAAAGGATTTGTTGACTACTTTAAGTCAATTGTATCTGTATTTCTGATGCTCCTATCCTTTGCAGGTTTGAGTTTGTTTTGGCCAATAATTCGCTCAATATTTGTAGTGTAGCACATATAAATTTTACGAATTACTACGATTCAGGTAACTTAAATCCACGAAATTCCCATCTGCGTAAACATCTACCACTGCTGTAATATTTTTTCCTTGGTTGGTTTTAGTTGATGGGAGTTTGATAAATAATTCATAGTAAAGATCGCAGAATCGAAATAACTGTTTGGACATATACACACACTATAACAAACTAGTTTTCATCTGCAACGTTTTTAAAAATCGTATTTTCCATTATTTGACCAAGCAACTGAAAACACACCGATAAATATAAACATATCGCTATATAGTAATCTAACTGTGCCTGAGGCGTAAGTTTGAAACGATGACTAATTGTAAGCTTGATATTTGCCGCCAAAGTTCATGGGAATATGTATGAAATGATGAATGAGTGGTGCACTGTATTTACATGTTTAAATGCGTTCCAGAATGGACGGTAAAGTGCGTGTAATAAAAATGTATGGACCCGTTTTAAATCAACGTCTAATGTTCTCCTTTACAGTATCAAATATAAATATATGAATGAGTGTACTTACATATTATAAAATTAAGTGGACCTATAACATGGTACAAAAGTGGTTCTAGAAGGAACTTCCACTTTTATTGATTTGATACCAATAAGAATCATGCATTTTTAATAATCTCTCAAACACTTATTGTATATTAATTATTTAAATTATATTCAACGAGTCCTATACTATATCGTACAAAATAATTTTATTATTTAGCATCACAAATATCATGTTAATCGTTACTTGTTTGCATTAGAAAATGAGGTTCTTCAAAGATTTCCTAATTATTATACATATATCGCAGAATTAAAGTTAGTTGCGCACGTGCGCCTTTTTGACGAGAGCCCGAGTCTACTCGCGCCACTTGTAACTGCGGATAAGTGATGATCCAATCAGCTTCAGGAATTATCGTTATACTGCCTGCGCACGTGGAATAAAGTAAGACATTTAGTGCTTGTTCTTGCTACCTGCTCGTTCCGTGTCACATTTGCCACACAACGATTGCTGCGTAACATCCTCATGGGTAAATAGGATAATATTCTTTCGTCGGCGTCGTTGAAATTTAATCGCAAAGATCAAAGTGATTTACATTCTCAATGGGGCATTAGTGTCTTCGTGGCGCACGTCTTGTTGATTCAACATTTAAACGAAAGAAAAATTCTTGAATAATTATAGTCGAGTGTCTTTTTAGAGAAGCATTCTAGTATTAAACATTTCTCTATTGTAATATTTTGTATTCTCTATTATTATAATACATATGGAACATTGGTAGTTTTTAAATATATTCAGCGATGGACTGGAGTGGTAAAATAATTTTGGAAATACAACTTGCTCTCCAGATTGATTTATTGTAATACAGTTTTTAAGATCGTTATATTCTTCATAGAAAGAGAAGAAATATTATACGTAAGTATAAACATTTCATTTACAATTTGATTTGTAAGTATACTTACACTTATACACATGTTTATTTCTTCGCAAATATTTCAAAAAATGCACGCATTTCCAAATCATAACTCTCTTAGGCTCACGTATATCAACATATATCACTCAAAAGGATATCCAACAAATGATAAATAATGCGTTAATAAATACGACATCGAAACTCGCGTTTTATGTGCAATATCATTCTCGCTTAATTAATCCCAAAGACTTTGTAGTTACATATCACTGTCACAAATAACAGCTTAAACGTTAACTTCTTCACGAGTGGTTGCCACACGTGAATACCAGTAAATTTTTAGAAAATTAGATCTTCCGTCTTTCTTCAACGTCTACGGAATCATTAAAATTTTTCTAGAAAACCATCTATCGTTGCAAAGCGATTCCAACTGGAGGATTGTTTATCACGCGTTATTCGTAATAAACGATCATCGCAACCGATGCGGACGATCGAATAAAACAATTAATTTTCTCACCGAAGAGAGTCTTACGCGCGCCATAAATTGACTGACAGTCGAGTTACCTGAAGGTATAATTACACAGAATCCTTGTAATTAACCATACTGCGCAACGAACGTGTTATTAACATCCAGTAGAAAAAATATCGGTATTATTTCGCGCGAAGGCGAGGGCTTCGCTTCGAAAGTTCTGCAATGATGGCAATTTAGTTCGGCATTATGTTAATTACTGACACGTTGCTGGGACTAATTAATTTCTTTGATGGTTCAACTCGTAGCAACAAACACAGGTTGCCCTAGATAGATCGTAGCTCTTCGAAAGGGGTTGTTTTTAATTTTGAATTTTACCTTCAAGTTGTGGTGACGAAAATTTAGCAACTGGAGAGGGGTAAACATTTGAGTGAGTGATATATAACTGAATAAATGATGTAAAATGAAAAGTTAAATTTTTATTTGTGCGCCTTAATTGTTTCATGCTGTAGTTAAAATTTGTATTTCTATTTAACGAGTAGTGGCTGGTATGATACTTAAATCTCCTAATGGCTCTTTTTCATTTTTATTGAAAATAATATGGAAAATTAATCCATTTATTATCTGTTAGTTTTAACTAAGGATTAATCCGATGAACAAGGTAAATAATGCCGAAACAGATCTGAAATATAAACTTTTATTGTAACAACGACAATTACCAGAGGAATATACAGTACATTTACATTCTAATATTATCTAATTCGATACGAATCTTTCCCGTTTCAGATACTCAAGCTGTTACACTTTAGAAATAGTCATTACCGTCGCACTGCACAAGAAAAAGAAATTAATTTTACACCTCGACGTGGAACAATTGGTTGGAACAACGAGGTGTTACCTGCTGCTAAGATTATGCAAGGTTGCTAATCTATCTACATATCTACCCATTACCAACCGTATCATTAAAGGATCATTTTCGCATCACGCAAGGAGTTTCCAAAACATTCCAATTTCGACACAGATGCACAATGCACGGCAGAATGTACAATGAATCAAGTTAATGACTAGCCAAGTCAATGTGTTAACCCTCGATGCTTTATGATTCCCGCGCGTTTTTGACGCGCGCACGGTGGATAAAAATCCGCACGGCGGATAGACAGCAATGACTGAATAATTAGTACGTGCGGACGATAGAGTCGTAACCTGTTGTGCGCCGGGTATCGGGTTTAAAAGCGAGGCTGCAAACACGCGAAATAAATGGAACATCTATTTTTGCCAAGTTCGAGGAGTCGTTTTTTAAACATTCAAACCGGATTTACACGTTTCCCCGCGGCACAAATTACCGCTGACTGCCTCCTGCAAATTAGAGTTTCTATAAATCATTCTTCTAATTATACTTCTATAAATTACTCTCATTAATTATTGTTGGTTTATTCTCACCAATGTGCTCTATAACGGACATTTTATTTTCCACGCGCGCGCAAACAACTTCTTTTTTCGCGAAGGCGTTTCTCAATCAGGTGTTCGACGCCACCGACAGGTGACTGCTATTTATTTAACGGTTAGGGTCGTTAAACGTGGTTCGATGTGTATGGATGATTCGATTAACGCGAATCAATTCCAATATATTCGAAATAATTTCGAACGTCTCGTCGTTACTGATGATTTCTACTGAAACCTAAAAAGAAACATCATTTTGTAAAAGCAATGCTTCAAGTAGTTTATTTCAAAATTCTCCAAACAGCTCAATTCATAATATACCATACACACATGCAAATGAAAGAAGCACAATTGCAGTGAAACAAGTAGAGAGAATGCATCGTTTTGAATACACAAATGAACGCAATTTTTATTTGTTTAATTTTCTTTCGCAAAAACCACGTGTGGTACAAGTCAGACACGTCGACTGGTGCACGGTCGAATCTCGCAACGCTTCTCGAGCCTCTCGAAGAGACTCCCTCGAAGTGGAACCCTCCTCAACGAGCGCCCGAGGAACGTCGTGACAAGTTTTCGAGTAGCCGCGTCGGGTCTGGAAGAGTGGAACAAAGTCGACATAAGGGAGAACGATGGTTTGCGGTTTCCCCGCGAAATTTATGATGATTAAACGCTCGGTCCAGCCCGGAGGTGTGCGACGACTTCATCGGTCTGGCTGCGTCCGTTGCGGCCTCCGCCAGACAAATTGGATTACGATTTTACGCTTACTCGCGACGATGCCACGAACCTAACCGCAACGACTATTGAGACGCAACTTTGACGCCGTGCCTGATCGTTGATGAAATAAGTGTATGGAATCTGGAAAAACATGGTTTATATATAACTATGACGGAGTAAAATTTATACCTCGTGTAGAGTTTAAGTTCTGTAGGATAAAGAAACAATATTACGACATTTAACACTAAAATGATTAAATCAGTGATTCTTTCTGAAGTCACTACAATTATTAACAATAATTTTACTGCAAGTTTTAGATACAAAGTACTGTACCAGAGAAGTAATTTGATTTACTAGTTGGTCTTATTTAAAACTTCTCATTCAGTTGGAAGTTTTTGTTATATTAAAAAAAAAAATCTGTATAATTTGTATCTTATTTATACATTGACAGGGATTGCTTGAGCACTGTAAATGTTCGTTCAATAATTCAGAAAACAGACATGATCTTTTACTTTATTCTTTTCCCATTGATTCGATAATTTATTAGAAAAATAATGGTTTTCATAACTTTATATATAGCTGCGATCGCTATTTGTAATAATTATTTTAGCTAATATTTTAGTTCCAATATCATGTTAATTATCCTCAATAATGTCATAAATAAATAAATATAGTTTTGGAAGGAACGTAAAACATTTCTGACATTTATGTCACATAAATGTCAGAAATACATATTAAAATGCATGTGTTATTATTTTGAACCCATTATTCTGTTCCCATAAATATGACAATAGCAAATGTTTACAGTAAAGCAACCTGTTGTCTTAGTTTATAGAATAATATGTAATAGCTTCTTTGCTAATAGTTTAGAAGTTTAACGAAGACACCGCGCAGTACTAATTGAATCCATCCAAAGTTTCATCAATTTCGAACAAGATGTTCCGAGGAAATTGAAGAAGGTACAGAGATAGATAGCGCGGACGAATTCTTTGGTCGATAATGATAGCTCTGGGAAACCGAAAATTACTCGAGGAGAAGGGTCAGGTCGAAAATGGTAAGAGGGATGCGGAAAGTCGGAAGGGAGGGTTCTAGTTAGCCACTACTATCAGTTACACTATTATCCCCAGTAGCTATTAACTATGGGGAAATGCTATGATTGTATTTTCTCTGTTCACGTTATATAGGGTGTTTCAGGAATACTTTAGCACAACGTGTAGAATATTCATTGCACCTATCACGTATATAACATAAAAAGAAACGTAAATTAATTTAAAATGAATTCTATTCTTTCATATCAAATTGCATTTTTCGTTTTCAAACTTTGAAAGCTACCCAGCTTATAATTAATGCGTACATAATAGTTTCATGAGACCCATAATGGTGAGAATTATTTATTTTTAATTAAGTGTTACCCTTTAGTCATAATAGTTTATGAAACAACAGGGATCTAGATTAATGCAAACGTACAATTTATGAGTATTACATGGATACATACGTACACTTATTTATTTGTTCTGAAATGTACGTGTTTCTTGATCACAACTCTTTTAAGTTCTTAACAAATAGTGAAAAATGTGTTAATATCTCATATAATTAATCACAAAGACTTTATATTTGCATGTCATTATCACAAATAATAGCGTAAACGATAACTTCTTCACCCGACGTTGCCTCACGTGTATGCCTAAACATTTTCTAAATAATAGGTCTTCAAATAATAGGACAAAAGTCAACAAAGATACGATCATCGATCTCAAACGGGTACTTTCTCCGCACTCCTACTTCCAACCCTTTAAGTAGAAGGCCCCTAAATAACGCCCTAACTCAAACGGAAATCACGAAATCACCGTAGGCGACCTCTCGAGTATCCAAATTACATGATTTCTTACGGGTCGACACTGCGAAAATCTCATTAGTAATTTGCACCGGAACAGTTCCGCAGTAATTAACGTATTTGCAGAGGCGCACAGTTCGCCTCTCGCCGAGACAGATTCGGATATCATTTGAACGCGATCAGTACACCCGTTATAGGCGTACCTATGGCCGGGAAGGGATGAAGGTAATTAATTGCCATGGCAACGCCGAGCGGAGGCATTGAACGCCACCCCCGCACGCTTTAACTGAAATATGGCGGCCCGTACGAATTCCTCCTGCCTCTCGGGACATGATTTTCCTATAAACCGCGGCGTCGTTCTACGCGCCGATGCACCTCGCGAAATGGGACGTTCTCCATCGACGAGCAGCCTTTGACGATCGTTAGAAACCGGAAATATAACGTTCGAGAAGAGATTTAGAAGTCGGTGGAACGCTATCGCTTAAGAGGAGCACGTGGTTGGTGGGAAATTTATGGATTTTAGTTTCCGTACTTTTTCCGTGCGTAGTCACAAATACCGTTGATGCAACTCGCGCCACTCTTGGGGTTCACTTTCGGGGTAATTCGATAGCTCGCACGATCTATCAGCTTCGAATTTGGATTTGTGATATTAATTAGCAAAACAGGGGAGAAACTAGTGCTATATTATACAAAATAATATTATCAGTGCTATTATTAGAAAACTATATTATAAAGTGATACGCTTACACTAAGTAAAAATATGAATGATTAGTCTTGTTCTATAATAAAAATTTCTTAAAACTGATTATGAGACTGCGGATTTTAAGCATTTATGGTATAAACTAATGCGATAAACACATACTAAATATAACCAAAAGATATGTACACTTATACAAAATGGAGTAACAACATTATTATATTTATCGTAGAATAATATATTCAACGTACATTACAAATATTTTATTTATACATCACACACAAAAGCATTCAACTAAGAAAGTATCTCTGCGTAGCTATTCAAAAGCAATAAAATTAGGTTGAAACATGATTAAACTGATTGTTTAGATAAATTGAATATTAACTCATCGTAAACATAACATCATAAATTGTTTCTCTTAGACAGTAAGACTATACCGAAGAGATGAAGAGAATGCCAATAAATGGAATTTAATTTTGTTGTTAAGAATTTTTGAAAAATGTTATTTCACCTTTGGTCGGGATTTCGTATCACTAATGACATTACTATTATGAGAATGCAATTTATGAGCGAAAGGACTTCCTTCGCATTGCGAACATTACTCAGGGACTTTACAGCTCCTTACAGTGATAGAACATTACCAATAGGAAACTGTCAACGTTAATGTTAAGGACACCCCATCAACTATCATAGAAAACATGGCATCTAGTCGAGCGGAACACACTAACATACAAGTCTCACACTCTGATTCAATATTAATGCTTAGTTGTTTTTGTCTGTAAATACACGAAGTTCCTGTTTCAGCTGTCGTGAACAGCAATCTGAGTATATCACGCCTAATCATCATCTGTATACGTCAGAACTAATTGTGTTGTAGTCCAGGAAGCTTGCACATTGGCTATCGTGGCATCTGAAAGCCATTTGAATTCTAATCCACAGGAGAAAACATATATATATATTTGAAATCATTCTTCACGGACGTGGCTAATTATCAATGGTTAATATTGTATAATTTGTCTATACTTGTCCTGTCTACATCCAAACAGTGCTTGCACGGGTGATGACCCCTTTGTCAGTACAAAACACCTAATCGTCTCTACACATCGAAATTTGAACTGAAGTTTGTGGTGTAACGTTGTTTCTTAAAGTAACAAAGCAATCACAAATTTCGTTTGTAATAGATAAAAAATGATCTTTGAATTTCATCCATATAAGGCATATACAAGAAGGAAAAGTATGCTAAATAATTTGATTAGGAAGTTGTAGTTCCAAAGTCCACAAGAGTTTACAGGACAGTCGATAAATACATTCGTAATTGTTACCTAAAATCATACTTTATTTTGCCTGATCAAATAACATCCCTCTATTTATACAATATTATATTCATTACAGGTCCCTCTTTTATTTCTGAACGAAGCTTTTTCTTTACTGCTAATGTTTCAACACTCACACTGTACAATACAGTGATTTCATAAGCACGGTGTATTAAGAATTTTCCAATAATCTTTCCAACCCCCAGGCAGCACCTTCCTGGTAACCACCCTCATTATCAATCCCCTCGCTCGGCAACACCCTTTTCCCATCCATCATTTTAAACGATCGATCAATCATCGCCAGCTCAAAATTTCGCTTTCATCCAGTCCAGTTCTAGAATGAGTCCCTGTACATATTGTCGAATCAGGCCACTTTTGGCGGATCCAATATGGCGGATCAAAATGTGAGAAGTGATTCAATTTGGATAAAACTTGGTACACATGGGTGTTTGTGGTCACTGATTCCAAATCTAAACTCAAAATTTATAAATTCAAAATGGCGGATCCAATATTTCCGGTAAAAATACGAAAAGCGACTGGATTTGGATAAAACTTGATATACAGAGGTTTTTGGAGCGTTGATTCGAAATTTGAAAATCAATAATGAAAAGTGAAACGTTTCCATCCTCTCTATAGGCGTATCGATCCTCTCCATAGTTGTTCGTGAAAATTGTCTTATCCGAACGCTCGCATTCCTCGCTTATGCAGTCTCTCAATTTGAGCAGCCGAGATTCCGTGAAAAGTTGGACCAACAGCGGTACATTGTCGGCTTGGCGGGCCATGAGAAATCCAACTCGAGCAGGAGAACCGTTTGGGGGCGGAGGATGCTGCGGAACGGGGGTAAACGGCGAAATGGGAGGAGGTGGTGGTGGAGGAGGGGAGAGAACGAGCAGCGCGTTGCCGGGACATAAAAGCTACCGTAGTGGTGCTGGGACGTATAACGTTTAACATTTAAGCCTTTAGAAGGTTGTAAGGTTGGCTCCCTGTAATTATCGCCGAGGCGCGGCGCCTTGAGGTCTTCATTATGGCGAGCATCCTTGTTATTTCTCTGTACCCGAGTATGTACTCGCGCGCGCGCGCGCGCGCCCGCTGTACGTGTGTGCACGCCACGAAGAAGAAGGCTCGACAGGAAAAAAACGTTTCGACGTCATAAAGATGAAGAAGAAGCCGAAGAAGACGACGAAGAAGATGATGAAGAAGAAGAAGAGCGCCGAGTTTCTTAATGTTTCTTTTACCTGTCCGCGTCGTGTGTCCCTCGTACTTGGAACACAGACGATTGCTGGATGAAGACAGACATTTCGCACTGAAGAGAGAAAGTAGTTCAAGAGAAAGAGAGACTGCGATGCGGTGTTACAGGATTCAGTGGACCCAGATTTTTAAAAACGACTTTATCTCGCTGCAGTCTTAAGGCTAATTACTGGTAATCATAACTGGCCGGGTACTTGATTATAACTGACTCCATCATGACTCTGTTACTCCTTTTATCTCGTACCTTCAGCTTCAGAGAAGCTTCTCTTCAATCTTAATTAGCCTGGTTAGTTATGCGAGTTACGTTACAGGGTCTTGTTTTACTTTTGTGTTGTTGTTAAATTTTATTTCTGTAGAAGTGGGCAAAATTCTTATCTGGATAAACAATAAAAGTATAAAGTAGTATAGGGTGTAGAAGTACTCACTGTTGCCTCATCCTAACTTAAGTTATATTACTGCTATTACTTTTAGATACTTTTATCTGCAAGAGACTGATAATGATTAAAACCGTAATACGCTGTATTATTCGTGCAAACCACCTGACAAACGTTACTTTTCGTCAAATAATAAACAATCGGCAGGCCACGCTGCTTTTGTAAGACACCTACCGTCAATGAATAATACAGCATCACCGAAAACGTGATCGAAACCACACGATCACTCTTCCAGAATACGTAATGTCTCCATTATCCAGGAAGACGGGCGCAGACAATCTTGCAGATCGAATTTGAACCTATAAAATTCACTTCAACCCTGGCTTGAAAGTGACGCTAACGAAACCGAATTGAAGATGAATAATTGCACGTCGACCGACTGAGCGGACGATTCAAGTCTTAAAATAACATCTGCCCGCGGAACAACCATATTCCCCGAGTGTGGTGAACCCGGAGAAAAAGGATGAAAAGGAAAACTATGAGGAAGAGGAGAAATAAAAGCGGCACAGCCGGACAGAACAAAGGAACGGCTGGCGGTACCGCGTACAGGAAATTAAAATAAACGGCGGCAAGAAAGCTTGCTTTTACCCTTTCTTCCTCCCTCTCGCCATTTCAGTCGACCCGCTCCACGAATTTTATTGTCGTATTTAAGCCCCTTCGCGGCTATGGATGACCGCTCGCAACTGCGATGATTCCACTGGCATTTTGCGAAACGGAGTTACTTCTGGCCGAAGAAGGGAACAGCGTGAGTTTAGGGCTGATGCACAATTTATGAGTGATTAGCAGAGGAAAGTGACCAAAGTCGGACCCCTAATTGCTTCTTCTTGTATAACTTTTTCATATTAACGATAATATTCAATTTCCAGCTGGAGGTTCTCCAAAGCCTGCTTTGGCAAAATTCACATGAAACATTACAGTGGAAAATATTTTCGGATCGACGAAGAAGTGCTAGAAAGGAAAACTGAATATCCTTCTAACTTTCTTCTGAAATATTCAGGGGCCCAGACAGTAGAATTGCTCCAACGTGAATGTAGAAAGTAATAGCTTACTTTCTACAGTAAAGTAAGCTATCAGTTCTAAAGTAATTCAAAGAAAATAAAAGCAGATCGAAACTTTTTCTTGAACACAATTTTTTATATACTTTGAGGATTATTAAAAGAAAATTCTTAGGTAACCATGTAGGTAGATGACAAATTAACATTATATCTCACTATATCAATTGAATTATCACCTTAACCAAGTCAGTGAATATATTATATACAAACATATTGTATACATACAAGGTTACTTAACAATTAATTAATTAACTTATCCTATACAACACAGGCGACGATTAATGAACGAGGAAAAGGTTGAAGACATAATAAAAGAAGAGGTTCGAATTTATGCAACAGGAAACACAATGCTTCGACCAAATAACTCATTCACGCTCAACAGGATATCAATTGCAGGAGTAATCCATATTCCTCGAAACTTCGTCTTCCAACACAACAAATTAATAGCCTTCCTCCAGCGGCTATTCGATTCGCTTATAAGGAAGGGGGTAAGGGGCGAAGGGGAGTTGGACGCTGTAAATTTGGTGGATTCTTTAGTGGTTAAGTTACTCACCGACAAGAGGGGGAGCGTATCCGAGAAGAAAAGAGGTGGCCAGGGTAGAATGAAAGGATGCTTGTAACAAATGGTCGTTTCCTCGAGGGGTGCCATGCTCCAACTCGTCTAACAAGGTGTCGGACGCCCCGGGACGCTCGGCTTTCATCTCGACCGACCAGGAATCGACTTTATCTTCATCTCGATGCCAAGACTCACGCCGGGAATCCCGAGTGAATCACGTACTCGAATTGATATTACCGCTGGATTCCGTCTTCTTCGTCGTCAGGTGTCTCTATCGCGGCCGCTAAATTATGCCCGGACGTAATCGATTGTCCTTACACCTAGGCCATTATTGCGGCTTGATTTATTTCATAGCCGGATTAACGCTAATGGTCCAACACTGTTTCCCCCTCCGATGCAAATGCATTGTTTCGACGTCTCTCGTTTGAGGCGTTGATTACAATTGCGAGAACCTTTTGACGTTCGCTGTTCCTGCTTTCTAATGTCGCAACTTTCTAGCGTGTAATTTATTACATACACTTTAGTTTTTATTTTGCTTATCATGTCCAACGTCTTTCACGTTGGAAATATTTATCGTTCGATAAACGTGTCGATCTTGGAAGAAATTCAAAGAACCGCTACCCAAAATGTACGACAGCAAACGCGAGAGGCATACTTAAATGTATGCAGAGCATGTTTGAGCGTGTGTAACCATTGCTTTGGTATAATCACAAGGGGCGAAGACTGCAGTTATAATCGCAGTCGCGTTTCACCGTAATTTGCCTTTCACGAAAATCGGAGATTACTTATTAATGTGGTAACTAGTGGTTTACGTAACGATGAAACTGCAGACTTCGAAATAATGTAAATTAGGGGGAGGGCCAATGATTATTTGCGGTCCATTGGAGTACGGGGAACGAATTACCTCTAGAAAATAATTGTTTCTTTAATTTAAGAATTATACGTTGCACCTTATTAGAAGAACGTATCATTAAAAGAAGTGCGAAATTGTTTGAAAGGAAAATTTTTAAATGTCTAAGTTCTAAGACGTTCTGACTCTAATCATGATTCCAAATAATTTCGTAATTGTAAATATATACATGTGCGAAGTTTATTCACCTACATAATTATAATGAAAGAAATTGATTTGGAAACTTGAAGCCTATCATTTAAATTAAACTGTATAAAATCGTTCTGTAGAACCACAATCATAATCGATATAGGCCAAAACCTTTCCAATCAGAATCTTCATATAACAATTTAAAAATTCTATTTAAGAAGCTTCCCAACCTCTGAGTGCATATCAGTACCAAAGACGAAAAGCAGCGAAACTTAAGTTGATTAAGTTAAGAAGATTACAATTTCTAGCGTCAAACTATTGATGCATGGACCTTGTATGGTCCTCGCGATTTTAGACAACCCAAAACCCAGCCCCTGAACGAACATGTGGCGCAGCTCGGTTCGACGCGCGTATCGCGGGGGTTGCAGCTCGGCCCATTCGGACAGGAGCCACCTCGTAAGTAACCTCGAGTAAATCAGTACCCAAGGTGGCCGTAAATCTGTCCCCCCAATGGAGCAGCGTCGCAGCGTCGGCAACACGATGGAGGAGAAACGCGTCGCGCACACCCCTTGTGCCGCGGCCTGTAAGGGCTCATAACGGCCGGCGGACAAGTGTTATGGTATGGCTTATAAGTGAATGCCACCCCCTAATCGGAAAATACGAGCTCGATTGTCGAGCGAGGGTGGAATGTCGGTTCGTCCCTTTCGCTCCTGTACCATGTATATACCGCACCCTTCCCCCCCCCATTTCTTCTCTATTCCCGGTTTTTTAAGCGTCTCCTTTATGAAGCTCGCTCCTTCTCCGTCTCTCCTCTGTTCGCCAATTTTTTTTTCCTTCCTTTTTCTAAACGGTACGCGTGACCCAACCGCTCCGAACGCCCTCCTTTTATGGGCGAATTTGTAACTTTAAATTGGCGGGCTCGCGCCACCGCCGTGCCCCGATCCGCAGAGGTCTCCGTGCCGTGAAATTTCGTGGTTTTTTTTACGGCCTGATTTACTGTATCGCCCCGGCGTAGGGGAAGGGAGAGCGACGGTATTCGAGTGCTGCGATTTTCGAGGATTTACGACGCAGCGTCTTGACGATCCTGAGGATCATTAATACGAATGTTGATCCCGCGGTGCGAGGAAACGATGTTTCGTAGAAGAGCCATCGATACCGGAAATTTTTCAACCCTTGTCCATTTGTAAATATTTGTTGAGTTTTATTTTGCATTTCATGCGTCATATTGTACTTGTGGCAGGTGCTTTTAGCTTTGTTCGTATTGTAATATCTGTAATAATTGATTAGTTAGTCTGTGGTGTGTGTAGAGAGACTTGTGAGGATAATTTATAATAATAATACATGTATCATATTTACTTTTAGGCCCCAGTTTTCCATTCTAATATTATTAAAATTCAATATTAAAATATTAAAATTCCTCTCTATTTAAAGCACCACTCCGTTTCCTAGAAACCTATACTTATTGTACTAATAAATTTATAACATGTTTTCATTTTTGATCAATTATATAATCATCCTCGTTATCAACAATCTTTTGCCATCTAGTGTGCAAATTTTCAGCACCTGATCGATAAAAATCAATTGGTATACAGTGAGCTGATAAACAAATATTGACATTCACAGAAACGACTTTACATTCTGGTCCCCCAATATTTTACCGTACAATAAGCACAAATGCAATAACATCACGAATTATACCATGCATACGGAATTTAAGAATCTCCTAACAGAAATTCTCAGAACTCGAACCGATACATTGGCCTGAATATAAAACCAGATTCATAACATGCGAGAAATCGCAATAAGGCAAGAGTGTCCCGACAATATCAAAAGCTACTCCGTCTTCGGTAAATCCTGGTAATTTGATAGACTAACAGACGTCATCGGCGAAAGGACGCTGAGGCCTTAAGCCTGAATTAGCGTCGATATTGCGAAAGAGACGACTTAGAGACACGAGACGTGCAAAAGGCACGGCTTAGCACCCTCGTTCGAGGCAGCGGTAAGCTGGTTGGGGTGATTTGCTAAGCCCGCTAACAAATAGAAGGATAGATGGCGGCATTCAAACCCTACCAGACGTCGGCAACCCCGGAACAACCGTACAGCCATAGCAACCCCCGATGATACGACGAATTACACGCGGATCAGAGCCACTTTGAGCTTCGATTCGATACAGTCGACTATAACATTATGCCGCATCGAGTGGTCCAGCTCCTTATGGCCCCATAAATGACTGTAGGATAAAGGTATCGAAGCGGGATTCCTCGATTTTATTGCGTAATAGGGCAGGGATGCTGTCACATTTTATATTACTGCTATTCTCTGTTATTGTCACTTTTCTTGGTATTGAATTGTAACGATATGGTTGCGTTCCTTTAAAACAATTTACAATTAGCTGAAACATGAATGTTTTACTACAGCGAACCTAAGTGATTTTTGATCGCTGGTTCTTTATTTACTTAGGAAACTTTTCTTAGAAAATTTCAGACATTACCGCCATTTCTAAACGTTGATCCGATAGAATATCATTAGCATATGTTAAATATAAAAATTTAAAAACGAGAAATAAACAAGAAAAATCGTCAGAGAAGTCGTTGAGATTACCTCGCAAACTAAGAAGATACTAGAAAAATCGATACCTGGTAGACTACATGGTATAATTAATGCTAAAACATCCACAGAAAAAATTGAGAACGTGTTTTCTATTTTAAAATTCAAGTACTTTCATAACACTTTCCAACAAATTTATAATTTTTTTATTATTTGCAATATCCTAAATATCCTGTATGATATAAATTCAAATAAATGTTGTAGAATGCATAAATACAGACGTAGCTTTCATCTAACGGCATATAAAATTAATAAGAAAAAATAGCTAAGAAATGATCGTCAGTAATGTTACAATTCTTATGTGACTGGTAGAGTTAATCGATTTGTACATCGAACGGCTCATATTTGTGTCCCAATACATTTTCGAGTAAACAATTTCCAATATCGATCTGCTTCCGAAGGAGTCAGGACTCACGTACGCACAACGAAATGACCGATCGAAGAACGGTCCCTCTAACACCGATCCTCGAACGTCGTCTTCCTCGGCTACGGCCCGGCGTGATTCGCGTTTTCACTGATCCTATCGCGTATGAAATATTCGCGGAAACCCTGAGGAGAATTCTCGCGCGTTCCTTCAGGTTCGCGTGCCCGTAATTGGCTCCTCGCTGGCTTCTCTCCTCGAGGTTGGAAACCGGTAACGAGGTGGAACTTTTTCGAGAAGGAGATCCTTCACTCTCGCGCCAGGGACGAGGCGAGAGATGCCAACGTCGAATCGGTTGCGGCTCGCTCTATTTGCGTTTCGGTACACGGCATTATGCGGCGCGTTTGCACGTAGAGGCGGATAATTTAATACCGGCTGGTATCACCGAGGGGCCGCCGAATCAACCGGGAATATGGAAATCGTCGACACGATCGTCCGGAGTATGGAAAACCGTTCACGTCTCACGGAACGAGTATGAATATCGCTCAGCGTACACCTTTAATGAGAAACGATTTCTTTCGAGAGTTATCGTTCGATACTACTTTTCATAATTTGTCTACTGACGTTTCGATCGTAACACGTTGGTCGACATGTTATTCAGAAATGGATGACTTTTCATGAAGGAACTGAAAAAATCAATTCTGTAACTTTCTACTGTCTTGCTTCTCTCGTGCACTCTACACCTTACTTTAATTATCTCAATTATATAGCATGCTTCAAGTAATTCACCGTCTTTAACTCTGACTCTCTCAACAACTCCTAATCGACTAAAAAACAAACTAACCGCCGACTAGACGCTCTTCAATTACACTGCACTCTTAAGAGTCTCAACACATCGTATACCTCACAATTCTAATTAAACGTCAATCATAGATAGTCTTAAAATTTCTCCTGCACGGACTCGAGCTTCCATTCGCACCTAAAATTTAAATAAAATAACTGGATGTGTTTTTATTGCCTTTGGAGCAATCCAGGAATATATTTTTATTCATCAATGTCATCAACGAAGCATCATTGTTGATTGTTCAAAATTTTAAATTAAATAAAATAGAAAATATTGAATCTATATCTTCAGCTTGAATATTTGACGACGAACCTACCATTACATTTTTCAACTCACTCCGTTCGTTATCTACCAATGAGGACGATAACTCAAAAAATTATGGAGTGTATCAGCTCAAGACCAAAGATTTACCGAAACATAATGAGACGCACTAATTAATGCCGACACCGTCGTGTCCTGCAGCAATTAGCGCCGAAATTAATTAGCCCGTTATCTCGTAACAGGGTGGACTCCGAGGGCGACAGAGTGTTCTTCAGAGATTACGGTAAGAAATATTTGTCAGGCCCTTTTTTTCGTCGTGGAGGTAGAGTAGAGATAAGCTATACAAAATATGCTTCCTTTATCGATCATTTTTTTTTTTCTGTAAACAAGAACGAGCAGCCATTTCTAAATGATAATCTAGATACAACGTGGACGAGGGAGAGAAAAAGTTACAACCAGAACGGGACAAGACAGGCTCCTAATTAATGCAGGGTGGGAGAAAATGATCGATTTGTTGGTAGTTTCAACACTTTGTGTTCAATTATTCACATAATATATAAAGGAAAAATTATTTAAAAAGCAAATACAGTAGATTGTAACTTTATATGCAAAAGTTCAAACATTAGAAAGGAGTGTCAAATACATTAATCGACATAACATTAAGAAGCGATTCCTATTAAAAATGAAATATTAGCAGAGACTATTAATAGTTGTTAGAGAAAAATATCTACTAAATATTATATTTATTCTTTGCCTTCGATACATTACCTCACATTTTACAAATAAGTTATTGTATAATTGCAAACATGTATCTTTTAAATGCCTATTATTTTACTGCCTTGCTTTCTACAGTTGAATTAATTAATATTTTTGGGCGTCTTGGTTCAAGCATCTACCCTCTTTTATCTACAAAACAGCATTCAAATTTTGAACGTATGATCATTTGAAATCAACAATTAACAGTTTCCTGCTTCAAGCCCCTTCCACTTTTTCTCAATCTCTGGACAAATTACCTGTCATCTATTTTCTAAATAAATATAATTTTATCGAGACCAACAAAACGGCGTTTCCATGTCAATATTTCACGTGCTGGTGCTAACCGTGTTCCACCACTACCCTATTACGATTCGCGCGATATCTAAACGTTTCTCGCGCGGCGCACGAAACGCGGACATTATAATAATTAACACGAATATTTCCCAGCGCGGCGAACTTTCAATTACGAACACAAACGGGTGTCCCGCGTAAACGAGCCGCGGTGAAACGGTCGATGAAAGTTAATGAAGTGATAGAATTTGTAAATCGAAGCCGGCGCACGGAATTCCATTTCGGTGGCCAACAGGAAAAAGGAAACACGATTATCGTTAAGTTTTGACACGCCCCGGGCGTGCCGACCAAGCGAATTCAACTTGTGGAAATCCCAACAGATTGCCACGGGGTTTGTCGCCTGGCGGTCGGTCCCTTTTCATGGTGGTTTCCTCATAAATAAAAATAACCATCGCACCCCCCGGGGGGATACGTATACGTGATATCGCTTTCCGTGTCTCCTCACCCTGCCCGCTGGAAATCAGAAAGAATCGTTGCGTTTTCTTTCTTTGTTTCCCGCTTTCCGTCTTCGTCCCTCCAGCGTTACAGATGTTTTCCACGGTATATGTATACTACCCCCGAATTCGTATTGATGGCCATGGCGTCCTTTGCTTCATGTTTTTTTCACGTCTGAAAAAGCATCAATTTATGTAAATCTTGGTTTGCCAAATTTATAGAAAACTCTAAACTGGCTAGGCGATGAATTCTTGCGATGAATTCTTGCGATGTATTGGAGATAGTATTTAATTATTGTTTACTTATCGACCCGTGAATAAAGACAATATGAGACAATATGAGACATAATGGAGAAAGTTGTAGAGAAAATTTGTTTTAGAATTAGTTTTTCGAACTTTCGAGCAGACTTCTTCTTATATACAGTCAGTCCCATAAGTATTCGTATCCTCTATGTTTATTGATGAACTCTGTCTAAATTAAATGATATGTTTAATATTTTCAAATAAATGATTCATTATGCATATAAACACAAATAGATTGTACACGTTTATACAATCACAATAAAAAATTTAGATGGAATCCTTAAACCTATCATTTAATTTAAACAGATTTTATTAATAGACCTAGATGGTACGAATATTTATGCAACTGACTGTATGTATGTTAGTTATTTCTAAACATTTTAATAGATATTCTAAAGAATTCTTATGAAAAAGTAAATGTTAGATAGGAAAGGTTACCACTTATAAAGAGATAATTGGCGAGGGTTTAATTGTTTCCTCTTTGGTTTTTATTATAATAATCAATCCTTGTTTCCAAATGTTCTTCTACTTCTAAATGATTCATTACTCTGTCCTTGTGGAATTCTAGATACTCACATATTTCATTATGCTCTACAATAAAGTCTAATTTCATAACATCTCTACTTCATTTCATCTGTCCAATTACCCCTTTCTTCTTTCTATTCTTATTATATCCACAACTGACATGTACGCGATCTTGTATATAAATTCTCTACATAATCCGATCGAACAATTATATTCCTCGACCCTTTCCAACCTCGGAGCTTTCCAACAAGATCAAAAGTATCCAGGACCAAAACATTCGGCCGTATAAAATCGTTTAAAAAGCAACCAGCCCGAACCACGGGGTTGTCTTTAACGCGTATGCACTTGTCCATATGGACCCATTGGCTCGTACACGATAACAGGAAAGGGGACCCGTTATTCTCGTGGTCCTAGCGTCCCGGTGTCAGGAGGGTGGAGACGCTCCCGTTATGGGGCCCATGGGAATTCGGCCGCGGGCTACGCAACGAATTCGACCCTCTCCCTCACTCTTTCGCTATGTAGATACACGTATTACGGGATTTTCGGGGTGATTCTCCACACGAACTTTTGCTGTCGGGTTCCACCTCGATACCCGCCCCCTACACCCTCGCTTGCGAGGTCCCTCTAATCTTTTCGTTTCTGTGTCCATCTCTCTCCTTCATCCTCATCGCTTAGCGATCGAGGTGTTCGTCCTGTCTCCATCCCTCCACGTATCTTTCGCGCTTGTCCCTCTCCTTTGTCCTGCTACGAATGCGTTTACTTGGCGGGTCGAACTCCTGTCAAGACCGCAAGGATAACATCCTCGAGGGAGAAGCCTCGACCAGGGGGTGGCGATCCCCGCGGTCAGCCACCGATACCGCACACCAAAAGCCAGAGAATTTGCCAACCTGGCGAAAATATGTTTGGGATCCGTGGCCCGCAATTCCTGAACACGGGGCTTGCTAGGGTGAGACCGTCACGAAATCGACTTTACGAGTTGGTAGATTGAACCATTTTCCAATGGTCAAGCGGATTCTCGTGCGCTTTAGGGATTGGGTTTTCATGAGAGGTTCGTGTCGGTGAAAAGTTTCCTCGGTTTCTGGGAGGCTGCTCGGTGTTTTCGATTTGTCGTAGGTACTTGTTTATTGAACTATGTTTGGTATGAATTCGGAAAATAGCAACACGTATGCTAATGAAGATATTTTTGGATTTTTTCACTTCTTTGTGCCACCGTGAATATTCAGTTTTTCAAAGAGATTGCATGCGATCACTTGTTGTCCGTTTAATTTTGATTATTTCCAACAAATATGAAACATGCATATTCTTAATATATGAGTAAATATGTGTGCAAACAAAATTATGAAAACTCTGAACTGGTAATGATAGAGACACCATAGGAAACATGAAAGTAGTAAACTTCATAAAAATTGTATTTCGTCATTTATTAAATAACATAGTAATTTAGTTTCTCAACTCTCCAGACATACAACTTTCATTTTTAGAACCTCAGTTATTATTCAAATAAGAATTTTTGTTGGTAGTGGGTAAATAATTGATTATCTATTCGTTAAAGATAAGTTTTCAAGATTATGCAATTCTATCGTTATTCATTTTTGATATGTTTTGAAGATTATGCTTAAATCCGGGTATTTCAATCTAGATATCACACGTGAAAGCTTAATACCGTTTTCCAAAATCTGTTACCGAGATCTCGCTATTTACTTGATGAATAACCAATAACCATTTAAAGAAGCTATCGTTCCAAATACATCAATCAAAAATTTTCAAGGAAGTGATTTTGATAAGAGCACTCTTACTAATGACAAAATTATGTGTATTAAATTCTTATAAAAGAATTTTATATCTACAAACATAATCCTGACAGTATGAAGAACGTGTTCCAGATTTGTAAAAACATGGATTGTCATAAAAATATATCGTAGTTATTTATACTGTACAGAATACTCACTTTTAAGTTTGTTAAATTTTCACGAGTTTCAGCTTGACAGTCAACGTGTTAATAATAAACTTCCCTTCCCCGAGTGTCCGAAATTAGTCAACCCCAATATCGAATCCGGCCGTCCCCGGGAGTCTCGCGGGGAAGCGTGCAATCAAAGCAGACACAGAAAAATTCATTTAATCTCGGTAGCACCGTAGTCCGCGGAGGCGTCGCTAGGCGTAAAAGTCGCGCGATCCACGAAAAGCAACGTCGCTGTGGGCGTAGTCGAGCCAATTTAAAAGGCTAATTCCCTGACGGAAGCCCGTGGGATCCTTTTCCGACCTCCCTTCGTCGCCCTTCTTCGTTCACCGAGGAAACTCGCCCCGGCCAGACGACGGGGTGGCTTCCAGCTCAAAAGTAAACCAATTTCGTGGCTTGTTTAAAGCCGAAGCCAGATAGGACGTCGACGAGGCCACGGTCCCCCGAGTTATTTCGCGTAGGTAACGCGCCGTGAAATTACGATGATACGCGAATCAATGGACTTCCAGAGACCCGCTCTCCCTGCCCTTTTCGTACGCGTGAGAATGGCTGGGAATTTCGATGATCGATCTGCGCTGGCCTCCTTCGGGGAGACGCGGTCACGGGTCGATGATCTGCGGGATATTTCGCGAGTTTATAGGGTATTTTATGTGAAAGCGCCATTCCCTTGCGCCCCTCTTACAGATAGGAAGATCGCGGGGATACCTGCGAGCGTGACTGAGTCCGCAATTTTTGTTGGCGAACGTGTACTGTGCGGAGCTCAGAAGTTGGGTAGTTATCTACGAACTGAACGAGGCAGGGACGAGGAGACTAGGATGTTTCTCTAACTCGTTTTCATCAGAGTTTCCCACTCTTAGATTTTTAGCAGTTACATAGTAGGATGTCCAATATTCATGGAAATGTTGGGGATTTTTCTGTATTAGCAAACTATAATTTCGTTTGTATATTCTTTTCAAAATTTAAAAAAAGAAATGAAATAGCATATATTTCACGTATATTTTTATTTACTAGTCAATACAAATTATATAGGGTATTTTTAATTTCGCGAGTTGAAATGAATTTTCTGTATTAGCAAACTATAACTTCGTTTGTTTATTCTTTCCAAATTTTAAAGAAGAAATGAAATAGCACATTCCATCTAAATTTTTATTTACTAGTCAATACAAATTATATAGGGTATTTTTCATGTTACGAATTGATATAAATCATTCTTTAAATTTTCATGATCATTATTCTAGTGAAGGTCAATAATGAATTAACAGAACCAAATATAACGAAAAATTTCTTCAACATCCAAACAAACCCCGAAAATTATATTTTCATCCAACTTAAATTTCCTTCGAGTTCTTCAATAAATTGCAATAAAACTCCACTTCTTCGAACGCGTTTAATTTCCACGTTCGATTCACCGAGCCTCCCCAATTATCCGTTTCGCTATCAGGGCTGTGGCATTGAAGATGAGACGTCACAATTTCGAAAATCATCGTCCTGTCACGGTGCTCCTTTTTAACGCAGGAAATATCGAGAGGTAGGCCCTATTTTGGCAACAACGGAGGGTCGGGAGAGCCACTCGACTTTCCCATTTCCTCGACAAACGGGCATCGTTCGCGAGGCGCGCATCGCGACAATGGGCTGTCATCGATGTGGCCCACTTCGACTGCCACGTCCGACCGGAAGTCGAGGCTAATGTGTTTGATCAGGACGACCCCGGCACGAGCGGCGGATCCTCCGGTCTCGTTAGCCAGAACTCGATATCCGCTTAGCCACGTTTCTCAATTTCTCACGTTCGAGGGCTACCAGCAAAAATATGCCGGTGGAACGCGAACGGAGACAGTGCTGCTGGTGAAACGTGATCGATACGGTTGCCATAAATGAGGTGCCAGGTGGTGATTGTGGGACGAGAACGTGGTTGAAATGGAAATGTTCGTGACCCGCTTGTCGCCGTAATTGATGAGAAATAGATTTCACTATGGAGTTAATTAAATCTGGACTTCGGTCTTTCTGACTCTCTAATCTTCCGAATTTAAATCTGAGTTGATTCGGGTTGGCATTATCACCCCAGTTTCGTAAGGAAAGGATACGGGAGACATTTCGCTGATTAATTAATCACTGTCAGGAAAATGTAATTATACTTACAAATAGACATCGAAAGTGAATGAAGTAGTAAGAGGTCCTTCGGAATAAATGAAAAATTTGTATATAAGATTTCTTTTAATGTACGTAGGATGCGGTTGGGAGGGTGCCGAAAAAGACGGTTCGGACTCTAAAACTATTTATTAACAACAATAATAATAATGAATATGGTGAATATGTGTGAATTCTTTTCCCGTCACGACGCGTGAGGTTTCGATTCCCATTAACGACTGCCGATCACGTCCGATTGTCGTCCTCTCACACACACGCACTCTCGCATACACTACTCGCCTGCACTACGCCGCATGTATCTACGCATAACATTCACTCATGTAGTTATCTGAAATTATAAATTGAAATACACCCCGTTTTATAATGTATAATCATACAAGAATAAAAGAAGTCGCATACGACCTGTAAACATTAGTCTTCCACCCCTCAGTTAACCCTTATAGAGCAGAACTTCCTGGGCATTTTTTTCACCTTTTCTGTGGATGAGAGTAGAAACTTAAAAATACAAAATTCCCACCCCTTTCTTAGTGCTCCAAAACTTTGGAAATTCTATAATTCGAAATAACGGGGAACGGAGGTGAAAAATTGACAGGATTGCCTGGATCGAACTTTTTCCACCGGGATAGTCCGCGGAGAATCTCGTTTTCGCCTAACCGGAGAAGAATGGTGGCGATCGGCCGCGGACGCTCTAACTCCTTATTTATTCCCGTCTAAAATCTCATTCCGGCTGAAATATTTGCTCTATACCCAACGGTACGTGCATTCTCCGTATGATTTTTCATTAAAGTGTCTCCCGCAGCTGAGATATGGCCGGCACATTGAATGTAGCTACTCCCATGAGCGAGAGAGACGCGCGTATGGGAAATTCGCGGGTTGAAACGCGCGCGCACGATGAGAAATATAGCAAAAGTGGCGGGGAACAGAGGGAGAGAACGGTGTAGCCGCGTTTTGCACAATATTGCGGCGGTGATCTACGGCCCAGCGTGGTGTTCCCACGAGTGCGATAAAGATGGTGGCATGCAAAGTTATGCAGCACGAAGAGAAATGGCGGAATTGCCCTCCGCTTTTCTTGCAAAATTCGTTTCGTCGTTACTAGCCCGACGACCACTCCTATTTAAGCGCACTCTGGATGTTCGAGGTAATCAGTTTCGTTCAATTTTAAGTGTTACTTCCTTTTGTATTATTAACACTTCGATCGTGGCGCTTTTGTTTCTTTTTTTTTCCTTGAATACGTTCGGCCTGTTAAAGAGGAGATGTTACGTTTCTATCTCATCACCTGTCCTCGATGTGTTAAAATAATCAGTAAAAAATACAGTACCTGCCCCAAAATGAAACTTGTATGGCCTTTCGACCCCACGTAGAATTTCTTTCCACTCTGACGTTTGATTAAATCCTCACTGTTATTCATACAATTCGTTTCTCGCCATTTACCCCGACTAAAACGAAAAAAAAATGGCAGAGAGTAGTTTTGCGTGTTATCCGGAGAAGCAGACAAGCAAATTGGCTATATCGATGTAAATTTTAATGTAATTTTTAATTTGCTCCCTGCAATTTTTACGAGGATGAATTTTACGACCAGCTGGGAATAAGTATTCACGAACGCTCCACGTCTTTTGTTTCTTTTCTCGAGTAAAACCCAAAGTTACGCATGGCGAATCCCGAGGAATATGTCCCAATGATCGCTAATTAAAAATTTATTTATCGAACGCTCGCTCGCTACCGTTATTATCGGCGTATTCCGTTTACCAGCTAGATAATTCCCAGCGCGATATCAAATTCGATAAAGGGGGTTATTCTATTTACAGCTTACGTATTCGCGTATAGGGCCATCGCTTTACTCGCTCAGGAATATTGCAAATCTATTGAAAATAATTTTATGTGATCGCGAGAATAGTTTGCGAATTATTTGGTAGTTAAATAAATAATGCAACATGTCTCGTATTCTAAGATTCGTTTACTGCAGATATTGTAATATACAGCATAATAGTTTATTTTTGTTGAAACAGTAATAATAATAAATCGCAGAATCACAAAGCTTCGCTTAATTACGAAGTCGGATCTGCTCGCTTAACATTGAAACCATTTAAGAGGTCACTTCAGATCGATAATTAAACTATTATAACTATATTCAGATATTCAGATCAATAATTAAATCTTCTTCGTGTTTTTAATTAGTTGCAAAGTAATTCTAAGGAGGTATTTCCTCTTTCAGCGGTTAAAGCATAACTTCGTCGAGAGGAGACTTCAAGAAGTTAAAAGGACAAGATTCGTTTTCGCAGTCTAAGAGATGAGCATTGAAGAAAAAATTTTTTTTAAAAATGTATGAAACATGAGCAATGAACGTAATAGAATATTGTAATAGACTTTTGTTAACCGTAAACCTAACTGTTTACACCCTCAACATGACGAATAGTTTCGTTTCTCGATAATTTACCGTAATATGCCTGACCATCAGTAATCCCCATAGTGATATCACCATTTTAAGGTTCACATTAAATTCTCAAGAGACTCATGCATCCAGTTAATCGTCAATGGTCCCACAAACTTTGTTATACCAATACTTAAAGTACAATATCTCCAAACATCTAAAGAATTTTCAGGTTATTGCCGTGTTACCATTATACCATGGACAAATTTCCATGGCGTAAAGAAAACAGTTATCAACAAACTAAAATCGACCAAACGATGGCGCAGTAACAGCCAACCACACAGTTCACCGTCAACTATCAACCATCAGCCATCTTCCCAGCACCTCCCCGCGTCTCATTACCATCGTTATTACCACGGTACGTCACGGCGTCGTTTTCCAATTCCCCCCAAAAGGGCCAACGAGTTCTGACGCTGCGGCCAAGAAGAGAAAAATTAGCTTATCGCGCACAATAATCCCAATTCCCATGGGACGCTGGCTGCGAGGAGTCCTAGGCGTGCGGTCGTGGATTAGGGAACATATTTCGTAATCCGCGATAGATACGGGCGTGTTCCGCCGCCCCTACTTATGCAGCGACAACCCCATCTGCACTGAACGGGGGTGAACTCGAACAGGACGAATTATTATTACGAAGATCCTCATGTATCTCAATGACGCATCGCTTCGCACGGGACTTAAGGTTTAATGGACCGTCGTGGATTTCGCCCACGTGTTTTTTCCAGGCCCCGGCTGTCCCCACCCTCTCACCGCTTTGGCTTCGAGGGAGAAGTCGAGGGTGAAAGACTCGCGAAACACGTGAAACGCGTGAAATCGTTGCAATCTCGCGACCGCGAAAACGAACGTGACGGGCCTGACACGTTGTCGAGGTTGAATCTGTAACGAGCTTGAGGGGCGATGTGAGACGAAACGGGTTCCTAAGGGGGCGGCTTTTGATAGGAGGGATCCGTGAGCCGTGGGACTATCGGGATGAATCGGGTGAGACGATTTTTTATGCGTCTTTCGCCCTGTTCCTTTTAATTAGATTTAACTGGGTGCGAGGATCGGAAGTAGGAGCAAATGCTGAGGTTCTCTTCGGATAATTTAGTTGTGCAAGAGTGACGAGGTTGATGTCTGTGTTATTACTGAGTGTAGGATTATTCTTGATTATACTGGCCCGTTTTACTTATCGATATTTCATTCACTCGAACAGGCAAATTTTATATCGTTTATCAATTTCTGGTTATTAATTACTTTCAATTTCATAATTAAACTAACTATTTCGCTGTAACTATTTTACTCGATTATTTCTAATTTTAATTACTTCTAGTTTGTGATATCTTTTTCATTCTACATTTTGAGGTTAAAGTATTTACGTGGCGGCATCAAAACGTCCACAATCGAATTTTCAGAAGTATCATTCGAGGGGAAAAAATACCAACGTGGAACAAGCAACAAATAATCACGAACCAATTTCCGTCCCCTCGCGTCGCAATGCCCTCCAACGATCGAGCGTCCAATCTAAAAATTCGCGGACCGAGGAAGATAATACAATTACCGGTATCGTGTTAATCAGCGGCCACGGGGAAATGAAACGATCCTCTGGTTCGCCCAGGGAAGCCAGGGGGGCAAAGAAACGTTGCTGGCCGTTGGTATTAATCCATACGAAAGGCAAAGGAACACCGGAGCGACTACGCCGAGAGTCTGCGGTGCCTTAATTAACGAGATTTTAAAAATGCGATGACAATTTCAATCCAGCCCGACTAACTTCAGCTCCGAGGGTAATTCTATTAGGCAGTGGCGTAGCATCGTAAAGGGTTGAGGGTAAGAGACGGACCGGCAGACAAACAGAGAGAGAGAGAGAAAGAGCGAGGGTATATAGACGGAGGGAGAAGTTGAACACCGACGATGATGGCAGGGGTGTACTGCCCCCTGGGGCACCCTCACGCTAACTGGCTGCGACTGTGGCACGAACCCCTTTACGATTCTGACTTAATTTATGTATCATCCGAGAGTTAAGTAATTTCTCCTCACGAATTACCTCCATCTCGCTGACTGAACGAATTTCTTCTTCTTGTTCTTCTTCTTCTTCTTCCGTTGCTCCCTTCGTTGCACGATCTTCGAGACCGTCCTCTTCTCGCGCGCGGTGACACACGTGACGAAGGTCCGAATGCTGGTTTCGAAAAACGACTTCCTTTGGACGTTTAACGACGCTATCGATTGGCGTGATTAATTTACTTGGAGCTTATAATTCTTTGAAACTGTAATGAAAGGATCGCTGACGGTATTGGCGAGTTAATCGATGATGATCGTCAATGAAGAAAAAGAAAATAAAAGTATTTACAATACACAACTACATATACCTAGCTACGCCATGTGATCCAAATTAAATAGGTATTCCATAAGTAATAATGTGACATGAATTTTATTTTGTAATAGTTTGTAATAGTTTCCGAAATATTGGACCACATAAGTTATGTCCCGCTAGATCGTTGATCGCTAGATCACACTGTGCGCCCTATTCTTTATTCGCTATCCTTCTCTACCTTCATCGCATTTCTCCTCCACTTTTCAAGCTATATAACGGGACATATTTACTCTGTTACTACAAACCCATTTCATCGCCTCACAGCATTTTTCACCATATAAACGGATATAAATTTCGGCTGTTCGAAAATAAAAAGATTGTCAATCTTGAAACAAAATCCTCTTCGGAAAACCCTTCATTCTGTTTGCATTCCAAAGGTAATATCGAACGCGAAGTTAAAATCATTTAATAATAATTGGGAACCATGAGTAAAGCAAGATATTTTAATTAATTATTTCCTCTGCGACGTCCGCTGGCCTTGGGCAGTGAAAGATCGAAGAGGCGGATAGATTATTTAAAATTTCCTCGAACACTCAGCGTACGAATTCTCCTACGGCGCACGGTCGGCTAATTAAAACGCGAGAAACTTTCGCGACGGCCCCGAGGAAACGAGTTTAAATCTGTTTCAGACCAGTTTCCAACGAGCGGTGCCTTAGTGGCTCCCCCGTGGACCGTTTCCAACGTGACTGCACCCCCAGCACTTTATTACGAGTCTAATCTATCTCGGCGTGAACCAGCGGCAGCCGCTCGGTCAAAGGGGGTTGGTATTTAACCCCGAAGCTAATTGCTCCTTTCGAATTTCTCGAGACGCGAAAACGAAATCTCCGTCGACAGCTTTCGGCTGCAGAGTTTATTTTAGCACTCGTGTATCGTAATTGCGTCTCAATGTTGAAAAAACAAGTAATAATTACAGGACTCGTCGTGACTGTCCAACAATAACCATATCGAGTATGTTGGGAGGATCGATTTTATCGAATGGGTCCTCTTATACTTGAGAACATTACATGTAGTACTTAGAACTTTTAAATTCTAGTCTCAGTTACTATAAATTCCACGTAGAAAAATAGTTTAATAATTTGAGGTGTAAATATCATATAATTTGAGTATATGAATATTAGCTTAAGGTCAAATCAGTTCTCCTTTAGCAGTTTTACACAGGGCTGATGAAACAAAGGGATCCAGGGGAGGGGGACACTTCACGTTCACCTGCTGGATTGAGTTATTTGGGGCGCGAGGTGGTGTCGTTAAATGATTTAGGCAACGCGAGATCGAGATCAAAAATTGGCGATCGAGGGTCGCCGGCTATGATCCACGAAACATGTGGCGAACGAGAAACGTGCTCGCTAGGGATGCGCCTGTTACGCTCGTAATTGCATCTTACGCCAATGAGCAACGAATTACCAGGTAATATATTACCTCAAATTATAGGTGATAACCGACGGGACATTACGATCGCCACTTCGGCCAGATGGGTCGATCGGTCCGTTTTCGGTGGCGATTCGCGCCGCGGCATATGGAACCCCCATAAATATTCGAGGGCTTCCTGCTCGTCGACACTGGGCCCCTTTGATCTCTCTCTCTCTCCCTCTCGTGAGCGGTCAGTGACGCTCAGAATTCTATAGACACGGAGTTCGAGTACTTGGCAAACATCTCGGTTACGTTCTTCGAACTTTTCCTTTCGTATTCTGTTACGAGAACTCGGTCGAATCGATGGCTAGGAAGGAAGGTTTATTTATCAAAGGAAAGTCGAATTTAAAAGAAAATAACATAGGATTCAAGTATAGTTGTAAACATATATACTTTGTAAAAATACTTTGTAAGTAGGAGACTCTCATGTTGACGCAAAGAAGAATGGAAAATTAATAATTGACGTGAAGCATGAAGTTGGTAATTTTCTTTAATTATTCTGAATAATCTTGATCAATTTAAACATTTATGAAGCTACGAAACGAAAGATTAAATTAATGTATAATAACGCAACAAAATTATCAAATTAATAGATTACAAAGGAAAATTATTAAAGTAACAGATAAAAAGGAAACCATTTCAAAACATCCTGGAATTTTCCCAAAACCCAGTATTTTAAAAAGTAGAAGATAAGCGTTGTTAATATTATCTTCTCAGAAAGAAAAATTACTTATTCTTCGACGCTCCTATTAAAGTATGCCCATTTCATAAAGTATCACGTATTACAAAAGAAGTAGATCGCGGTATTTGTATCACGCACCCAAGAAAAAAGTGTCTTCGGCGTCTTCAACGATGTTGAAAACTTTATAACAGACTCGTTAAAAATTCTTCAGCGTCGCTTCGCGCTTTACAGGCTTTCCAATTTCGTCCTTTCGTTTTCCACGTTTACTCTTTACAGACTCCGGAGGTAGTGGGGGTTAACTGCGACTTTATTACAGGACGATTATAGTGGAAAGCTAATTTCCAACTAGCTGAGCGTCCTCGGCAGAGCTCTCTCCCCCATTCCGTGGCTAACTTCGTTAATGTATAATCCGATGTGGCTCCCCGGGGTTGCGTTGCCGTGATATAAAATCAGTAAGCTTTAGTAAATTTCGTTTAAACAATCCAGTAAACAATTTTCCGCCGCTCTGCACGGCAAAGTAACGGCACCCTGGTGGCACCTGTACGCCTGCAACACTTTCTACCCTGTGGCGTTTACCCCTATCGTCGGCCACGTTCAGCCACCCCCTTTTACACTTCGACGTCCTACTTCGTAGGAGAATGTTTCTGGGTATCTGTCAACCGGGGATTAATCTGGTTAAATGTTCCCTTCAAGTTCTACGCTTTGTACTGTTTTATCCGAATTCGTCGCAGATTTGCATACTTCGACTGGACTTAATTAATAATTCCACGAATTGGGATTGTTAGAAGTTTACTTTGCCATTGGCAAACAGAAAGTAGTATTAAATAGTAGTTGTTTTAGGGGAATAATGATTTTTCAAGAAGATTTGAAAGATGTACGTTGATAAAAATATTTTTAGGGAAACTACTCGTTGCAATCAGATTTTTTAAATCTGCTTAAAGAATGACTATAAATAATTCATATATATTTATATATATTTAATTGATGTTTTCATTTGAACAAACAATTACAACCAGTACCCACACTTTCATTCTCACGAAGCAACACTCCTCTCAGAGTATCCGCAAATATAATCTCTCGCCTTTCCCAATCCCTACAAAAAAATTCGAAGATTTAAAACGACGTACAACGGTCGGCGTCACCAAACATTGAAAGACTTCACATTTTCGCCATCCCCCGTGCTCGCAGCTCTTCATCCATCACGCCGATCTTCCTCGATGTGGCAATTCTCCGCAAATTTCCGTCTCCAATCGCGGCCACGTAAATTACGCCGCAAAATTCGTTTCTGCTGGGAACATAACTCAACGCCCCGCCTCGAAGCCGCGCAAACACCCGAATTACTATTTATTCACGATGCTTTCGCGCGGCGCGGGAGGATAGCGCTATCGGTCGGAGATAGTGATAAAAGTATCTATCACTCAACGAAAATAAAAAAAAAAAATGCCTCGGAAAAAGAGGTACAAATCATCGGTGGAGACGGTGCGGTAGGGGCAGGAGTGAGGGGGGAGGGGTGGTCTCCCGGGGGATATCGAACACGGTCATAAATCGCAAATCAAAACGTGTCAAACGGGCCGGCCGCGAAATTAAAAGTGACGGGCGAGCGGCGTGTATTGTGCACGGTTGCATATCGACGCCGTGAAAACCGGCCCGCCATAATTGTGAGTTACGGTGATCACGCACCGGCATTTATTTATTCGCCGATGCGCTCGTTATTTATGACGAAAATGCATCAGAGGCTATATCTGCGGTACCGCAGGAGTCCCTCTGTACGCGTTCCTGCCTCGGTATCGATGACGCGCCGATATTTTATCGGAATTTTTAAAAACGGAAAACCGACGCACTACCTTCGCGATCTAGCCACACCTTCGAAGGCAAATGAAATTCGAGCGTCCCTTGGTCGTCGATACCCTAGTCAAAAAGGTTGTGGAGGTGTGGAAGCCGATGAGTTGGATATTGATCGGATTTGTGATCAAGTGTCTTTCTTCGACACTACTCGTGTTCCTTAGATTCAAAATTTATAATTTGAACGTCCCTTAGTCACCACTAAGGCAGACACTAACAGAACGCAGAAGATTCAAAATGGTCAATTGATCATTCTTGGAAGATTTAAGGATAGATTTAACTGGACATAAGCAATTGGCGACTTCTTAATGAATTCTTTGAAGCATTCAACGAAATAGTGCGTTTAAATAGAGCAAATGGTTAATCAGTAATAGCACCGAGGGGAATCCAGCGCACCTAAAAGTTACGAAACCCGTTAAAACTGTCGCCCCGGCGTTGGCAAATATATTTTTCATCCCGAAGTTCGCCAGCAAGTTCCGATTGCCTCGCGTGTCTCCGAGGTCCATTGACCCTCGACGTCTTGCGACGACCTCGCCGTGTCGAAAGGTCCCCAAAAACCCTTTAACGAGGAAACTTTCCACGAAACGAGCCACTTGGACATTTTCGAGGGTAGCTTTAAATATTCGAAAGCACAGTTTTCCCTTCTTCGGGCGGTCCCTCCTTCACCCCCTCACACGGACGCGTCCCTGTTACTCTTCGAGTCCGCCATGACGGTTCTAATTTAACGCTAGCTAACGACGGAAAGGGGAGGCTGGTTGGCCCCGTCCTCCCCGCCGCCGTGGCGCACACGGTAACACACATTCGGCCACGACAATGTACTGTTTCGGGACAACGAATAAACAAAAAACACCGATTCTCCATCAAGTTGATTGGCAGCACGCCGGAGGATTTACGATGCGGACTTTTGGCGAACACGGTCCACCGGCTACTTTTTCAATGGCTCCACGGCGTTTAGACGCTCACGTTAAAATAATTTAAATTACCCGGCGAAAATTGTAATTAGCGTCCCGCGTCCCGTGTAATCGCGCGTGCAGAAAATTGCGAGGAAGGAACGTTAATTATGCGGACGTGACATAATGTCCCTGAAAACGACTTCGCTTCGCTGAACGCGCTCGCGATTATTTTTAAAACGCGAACGCGTCCCGTAATACGAGACACCGTTTGACGAATTGCTCACGGGCATTGCGTACAGTTAAAAGCTGACGATAATCATTGTTAATCTGGGTTAAATTTGAACGGAGATTTTCGAAAGAACAGGATTTTGGGAGGATTTTTGATAGGGTAATCAAAAGGAATCAAAAATGGGATCGAGAGGTTGAAATTATAATTTAGGATTTGCTTAAGTTTGAGGTAATTATCGAATTTTGTTTATTTATTATGGTAACTATTAGTTAAAGTTATTTAAAAGATTTGTATGAAATGCTCTTTTCATTGGTGGTCAGTCAGATTTTAGTTAGAGAGTATTGTATAAACTTTTTTAAACAAACTGATTACACCTATTTTACATACTCAGAATCTTCATTTATTTTACAAATTCAGAATTCCTTGACACTGTCGACTTTCAATTCGAAGATTGCAAAGTAACTCAGTTTCACACAAATTCTACTGTAATACATATAAAATTTCTATAAATAAATTATTTTCTAACAGAAATATTGGAATTTTATTTTTTAACAAGATCTTTTAACTTTCAATCAAAATAATAGAAAAAATCTATTTCATCCCATTTATATCATACTAGACAAAAATATCTTAAACTCCTTTTATAACGCAACATTTTCAAGAATAAATTCTTGGTAATAAATGGTTGACACGAATATAGTTTGAAAAAATTACCTCGACAAAGCAACTTTACTTCCTCGTTACAATAATAAGGGATGAAAATGGTGTATCAAGAAATGGGTGTCCCTCCAGCACATTAGCAGCTGCATAAACCTATAACACGACGTCGTTAAATAACTGATTGAACTCGACAAACGATGCTATGGTCGAACGCGAAACGCATGCGTTGGGTCCGTCCACGTTAGCCATAATTCGTGCGAGCGTATTACGCAAGATTCGAAATTCCATTTCGCGCCCATCGAGGCGAGAAAGGTGCACGTACGCGTCCGACAATAATGAAAATTTTCGAATTTCACGCTCGATTATCCCCAGGGCCGCGTACGCCACCGCCATTTGGAGCATTTACAATCGTCAATCCCTTGGAACGTTTCACCCTTCGGCGGTTCGTTCATCGCTGCCGAATCGTCTCGATTTTACATGCATTTGAAAAGATTTCAAAATTTATGTACATAAAGTGGTCACATAATTTCTGCCTAATTAACTATGCGTAGGAGGTGTGGAAAGGGAATTTCCAAGCGACAGTGTACACGTTTGAAACAGTGGTTCCCAATTTTTCTAAGAAGAGCAGCCTTCCAATAAATAAATAAAAACGTGTATTGTTACCTGAAGTGTGTGTGTGTGTGTGTGTGTGTGTGTGTGTGTGTGTGTGTGTGCGCGCGTGCGTGTGTGTGTGTGTGTGTGGTAAGTTTCACACCTTTTAAAATATAAATTCATAAAGAAATTGATACTTGCCCGTTCGTTTTGCATAAGTTTTTCAAAAATTAAACGAGTAAAATTTGAATTTTCAGGTTTGTACAAACAAGTAGGGCGAATTAAATAAAATCACATAAAAATTGAAAACTTTAGACACGAGCTTCGACGGAATTCGTTATCACGGAAGTCATATCGAATCCAAAATTCGTTCGTTTAATCGCGCTATTGATTATTTCGCGTGTCGCGTTTCGCCAAAACCAATCTCGCTCTTCAATATACGAAACAGAGTGGCTCTCTGGGCGCGAGAGCGAATGAAAAACCGGGCAGAACTCAATCTACGAACCGTCACAGCCGGGCATAGTGAAGCTCGTTAAAAAATCATCACCGAATTAAATCGAGTCGCCTTTCCGCCGTGTAAACAACCCCCTTCGCGTATAGATTCCGAAGGGACAAGGGACGAGAAGGGGGGGAGGGGGAGCCGACTTTCGGGACAGCGGCAGCCTGACCCTCGATAATAGATGGCACCCCTGGGTACCGCAAATGAACCACGAAATGCTGCCGGTGCCCAGGACCAACCTGTCATAGGCCCTGCCCGAGACGCTGCACCATCTGTCCATCGCTCGAATGCAACGATGCACTTCGAAAGATAACGCGGAATTCGAAGCTGCGGGCGACGATCTCGCTTCACGACTGTGTTTAATGTCGTTTCGAGCGATCGTTTATGATGGACGAGGCGATGAAGGGTGAGTCGTCGGCGGTTGAGCGATTAGGTGCACGCCAAATGGCAGTCGTTCGACAAATGTCGATGCGCCGTCAGGGGAACACGTTTATCTTTGGTAAGAAAGTAGATTGTATTTGTGTGTATGGATGACGACTGTATTTGGTTAGTTGCGACACGAGGAATCGACTTCAAGACAATCTCAAGAACAGTCTTTACCTTGATGTCATTTTATAAACACTTATATAATATCTTTGGTTTCGTGTAATATAAAAACATTCATATAGTATATACAGAATTATATTGAAAAAATTGTAATTCAACTGTTTAATTCATATTGGTTGGTCACAGAAATTGTCTGATTACTGTAAATAAATGATATTTTTATGTAATATTTATGTCATATTTGTTTGATTCGAAGGTTTTAAACTTGATTAGTTAACTCATAAACAGGTTACAACAGTAACACGTATTATTATTTATAATCTTCGAAATTGGATGCCATTTCATGCGTGTCACACGTTTTCTTTTATTTTTGTTAACGCTTTATTCACATTCATTGAATAGGACAGTTGTAAATTTATCCAAATCTTGTATAGATGTATATTTAGTTAAAAAATACATTCTTCTTTTATTCATATTCTTATTGCCTCTTTTAAACATTTTATATTGTACGTGTATACAACGATTCAAGCTTTGTATCGATTACGAGTTACGACCAAACGTACCAAATTTCTAAAGTTTATGTCGATTACATTGCCCGCAAAAGAGTTGCCTCGGAAATATAAAAGTCCATCCCGTTAAATCACCGTCATCGTGACGCCGGCCGCGTAATCGACGCTTCGTGTCACGTTCATTACCATCGGTGCTCATTACATAGGTATCCACTTAAGCGAGTTCCCGCGGCAGGTTATTCAAATTTCCGCAAAAATCTTATCGAGGAACCTGCTACCCGATCAACGTCGCAATTTCAATCTCGGTGGACAAAAAGGAAGAAGCCATATCCGAAAACACGACGATCGCGGGCGAGATAAACGACGACTAATTAAAAACGAGTAAATTAGGGCAACCAGCTGGCCGAGGTAAGGTTCGTGTCGGTGTCGGTGCGACCACGTAAAGTCCCGGAACGCCGGTTCTCCGTTCTCCTTCGTTGTTGGTCGCACTGGGATTCTCTTGCTCCTTTCGCGGGCCTTTTTTAGCCGCGTCCCTTCCGAGGCTCGCCGCCGCCTACGGGCGTTTCATTAATCTCGCGTCTCTCAATTTATTTTGTACGTCTTGTTAGGTGCCCAGACCCCGTTCTCGGCTGGTTATGTCTCACTCAAGGAGAGAACGCGCGATCCCGTGCTGGGTGATAATGAAAAGCGGACGACGGGACAGAAGGAAGCTCGCGAGGAGGATGGGGACCACGTGGTAAATAGGAAACGAGAGTCGTGGTAGTACTGCCTGGGACGATCTGCACGCTAGGGTGGGATGCAGGAAATTATTCTGTGACACGGTATTTTGAGTGGAAATGTTGCAGCATGGTTGACATTGTTCTTTGTAGCAGGTAAGCTTAGTAATTCTCGGTATATAAAGCTCTAGATGAAATGGAGTGACCGAGTCTATATGGTTTTGTGCTTTATTTGAAGAAAATTCAGTCAAGATTATTTTTAAATTGTAGGATATAAGGTAAATATCTCCAGAGAATTTTTCTGGCACAATTTTTCTAGTACAAATGATGCTGCAACCCTTTCATGACACTGATTTTTGTAAAAAGTGTCGCATTATATCTACATGAGGCTGAAAATGAAATGGAGTGACGGGGCCTTTTATGGAACTCCAAGAACTCTATATGATTTTGTGCTTTATTCGAAGAAGATTCAGTGAAGAATATTTTTAAATTGTGTAGCGTAAGGGAAGTGTCCAAATCAGGGCGACAATTCAGAAAACAAAAGGAAAAGAATAAATAATTTCCAAATCACCATCAACTAGTATATACAACATAGTTCAACGAATGGCGTTTAGAAGCCGTTATTACTAAAATCAAGTTAAGTATTATAATTCTTTTATTCAATAAAGACAATTAGTTAATTATACTTAAAAGTTTGCGTGTTATTTGTAATAAAGTATAGATTGTGATTTTACTTTTCAATATTAACATCTGTTTTCCCCACAGATACCATATTGCGAGCAAGTATTCTTCAAATAGTAGGAAAATTAAAAAATTTCCAAATAAGGAGTTTTCGAAGGGCCTTCCTACACGAATGCCCGAAGCTACAGCTTTATTAGTACCTTGGCTGACCCGTTGCTGATGGTACCGACAATTTTCAGCCCCCGTTTTCTGAATTGGACGCGCAACAACGCGCAGATTACCGTAATTCGGCATGTAAGTGTTGTCGTCGCTTCAGGTGAGCCACGGCTCACCGTTATTCCCAACGTTACTGTTAGAATGTTTACCGGGAACATTGCGTAAATACGAACAAAGCCTCACCTCGGAACAATGAGCTCGACGACTAGAGGCTGCGAAACGTCCCCATCGTGGCTCGTCAAAGAGGGCCACGTCAGCGGTACAACACGCCAGAGTCCCCTTTTTCGGTCCTGTGGGACGAGCGCGGGCAACCACCTCGGAAAGATCGATGGGAACGATAAGAACAAGGTTTTTGATCGGCCGCCACATCGCGTTAGAAGATGATCACGATGATCGGACACGTTAATTACGCGATTCCTCCGATCGAGCGATCTCTGACGGTCCGACAGAAGCTTTGTTCAGGGTGATGTCTCATGTTGCGATTCGAGCATTCAGTCTTAGTGAACATTAGATGAATGGGTGAATGATGCAGGTGTGGCTGCGTTTAGGTGAATCTTGGACATTTGTTGTAGGGGTTAGTTCTCAACGACTATGATAAAGTTATCGATTGACTTGTTCGAGATAACTTTATCGCGCATGATTCCACGGTATAGCTTTGGAATGAATTCATTTCTTAGTAAAAGTTAATAGAATCCAATTCCATTTTTCTTTTAATTATACTTTGCAATCTTTTATATTTTTAAAATTCTGAACATCCTTGATTTTGTTAAGTTTGTATGTTTTTGTTGCCATCAGTAAATAATTAGTAGATCGATTATCATTGGTTTAGTTATTCGATTCTTCGACTCCCACGAGGATAGTACACATTTGACGGTGACAAGGAATCGATCACTCTTAACTGCACTCGAACGTTTTCCCACTCTTACGTTGATGACGGGTGATTTCGCAAGACAAATAGTCTGTCTTGAAAGTCATTTCACCCCTCGGTCGTAAAAGAAAATACTAAAATAAAAGTAACATGATTTCGATCGACGTCTGAAATTCTATAAAAGTTATTCGTTGAGTTGAACATGAACCAGCATCGTACGAGAAACCAATTGACGTCTATATGTACACATGAAAATTGACACTACACAATCAAGAAATTAAAGAAAAACTAATTAAGTACTGTTTAGTGGTGCACAGTATTGTTTGTTACCGTGCCAAACGAAATAAAATAATATTTCCTGCACGTCAGGTTTTAGGACAAAGATAAAATAATTTATTTCGATTCAAAATAATACCAATTTCCAAAAATATCAGGAAAATATACTTAAATTTTATAGTAATACCAAAATTCTGAGTGATATTTGAAATATGTCTCTAATAACAAAAGAAACAATTGTTTTAAAGTACTTAATTTTTTTTAAATTTCATTTGTCATCATTTTATTTAGTATTCTTTACAGTTTGACTAAAAGAGGACCATTCTAATCAACTAATTTCTATTAATCTCTTCAAAACACCAGAAACGTTTCTCTTTTCTCAAAGCGTACATAGATAAGACCAAATATTTTTTAGATAAATCAAGGTCCCTGAAACTCCTTTTTCCGAAGAGACAACAACACCGTAGGCAAGAAGTAATCGACGTTGCATCCCTTTTCAATTGGAAATCGCGTTAATTAACTCTGGCATAATTACCGGTTACAAGACGATCGATTCTCGGCCAAGGAAGACACGGACGTATTAATTCGCCGCAGGAAGACTGGGCGAGTCTCTATCACGGCGTTCTGGATATTCCATTTCCAGCTCGTTGCATGGTACCACGGTGATATAAATGCTAATTCGTGACGGGCATCTCCGATCGAGACTAGAGGAATCCGTACCTAATTTTCCTGCTGCCAAGGGATTCGCCGCGCATAGAGACAGCTGTTTCTCTGCGAGAACACGAGAAACACGTCCCACTTTTCGCGCCAAGTTTGACACACGCGCGGTGCGCGACGCTTTAATTGCATCCTCATCATTCCCAGCGCGATATCATTCGATCGACTTTCATTATTCGCATTATTCATCGGTGGCGGTGTCCTTTTTCCATTGGTGACTTATGGGACCCATGGCTGGAATCGAAGATTCACAATTTCGGCACACGATGACGAGTGAATCGATGCGTCATCCTGCACGCCTGTGGTCGGGAATCTTTTTCGAATGTAGATCTGATTTCACGAAGAATACTCTTTTCGCGAATTTTTCGCTTGGATGGTACTTTTTAATATTTTAGTAAAGTTGGAGATATTTACGGAAGTAGGAACGATGAGGAAATACTGATTCGTACAAAAACAGTGGGTTGACGAATGGTTTCTTCTTCAGTCGAAGGTAAGAATAATAATAACAAATCATGCCTCTCGTTAGAATACTTTATTTGAAAATCTTGTGCCTTGATGGAACATTTTAACACATTAATTGGAGTTAATAATATAAGTAGGATCGGCAAGAAAATGAAATAGTGATTAATTAATTCAGAAAAGTATTGTACAGGAATAAAAAAATTATTCCTTCAATCAATAAAGATAAAATAAAAAGAAACTGAATTTGAATAAAAAACAATGGAAAGAACATCTTTCAGATTTTTATTTATCAGTATGTATTAACATTTGGAAATATGAGAAAGGGGAATATAATTTTTTTTTTCTTCGATGCATAAAACAAAAATGAAATAAAAGGACAAATAAGAACTGGCTGAAACAGGTGTGTATTGAAAACGGTACGGTGGGAACGAAAGGGTTAACTTCTTTCTGGAAGACATAGTTGCAGATCAAGAAGGAATGGAAACCAATCGCGGCGCTCTTATTGCAATAAGTCAAACAGGTTCGAGGAAACGTTCGAACCGTGTTTTCGAAATGGACAAGTTCGAGACACCTGCGATGAAACACGACAATCGGAGGAATCGAGGAAGGAATATTAAGGCGAGTCCACGGGTAATCTGTACTCCGTACGAATATCACGAAGTATCGCGTGAGAGAAGCCCTCTTTGCCTGTCGGTTGCATGAGCTAAACTCGTTACTGGTTTTGTCCACGTAAATTAATTACCTAACACCATTTGTTCTGTTTCGCAGCGAATAAACGCGTATACAAGTTGGTATACGTCAATCGGACGTATAGTTTGTTTCTTGAATACATAATAAATTTATGCTACTTTTTATTGAAATATTTCTGCTTTAAATTATATTTAACATTCGCAGGTAAAACATTTACTGTCGTTGTTATTGAAAAAAGAGCGTATCTACATTTTTATTACAAAATAGAGTAGTGATGTAGAGAGCGGTGGTAGAATATTTGGAGGAAATGGTATATTTCATGTCAATCATTTTTTGAGAAAGAATTTTTATGAGAATTACATTAAAATTACTAAGCACTTTTATAGTGAAATATGTGCTTCAAGTTCTGACCTCTTTGCTATTGTTTTATGTTATAATTTTAATGATCATATAGTATTTACATTATTTGTAAGCTGGAGCCGTCTAAAATTATTAATATTATAATTTTCTACCATTCCCTTTCTTCTTTACCATACGAAATTACTTAGAAGCTTGATAAATTATAGGTGAACTTAATTAGAATCTATAATACTATTAATATAAACCACATTCTGACCCCTAATCTCAAACCCTCAAATGAGTACAAGTCTCCATCAAATTTCAATTTCCATCAATACATTCCATCAACGCTACATTCATTAACCTTAACAATTACTTCAACTTTTTCTGAAATATCATCCTTTTCTCACATTTGAGATAGAATCTTTTACCATCAAGCATAGAGTGATGTAATTTCTATGAATCGAGCAGGCTCCCATTGTGCTCTACATCGTCAATTCGACGGAGCTGAACGCAAAAGATTTACCAGTCTTTCCACGAAAACCGATTACCAGGAAACTTGTGTCCTATTATCGACCACCGGGGCAGGCAATAAATGTCGATATGCGCCTATCGGCACATGCGCGCGTTAATCGAATCGCCGTATGTTTCATCCTATCAGAGCCGTCGTAGGCAATAACACCACCGCCATACGCGAAGACTCCGTGAAGCACATTCGTGCGTCTTCTATCGCCGATGGAACCGTAACGACTCCGTTTGCAACTTACTTGCGCGAGTAAATCATTCTGACGAGTTTCATTTTTTATACGTTCTTACGATCCCAAGGAGCGCCCAGGTACGCTAGTGTTAATCTAATCGCGTGTCTCGTTTGATCGAGGCGGCCGAGGACGATGAAAGAAACGGAAATGAAATCGTAGATTGAGCGACTCGATGAAACGATGTATAACTGGCCGGAAATATACATGGACGTAATAGACTCAATCGAAGAAATCGTCAGACACGAAGAACGAATTAACGTTTCTAAAAAGAAAAACTTAACCGAAAGGTTTTTCATCGATGGTCTAACCAAGTCCCTAAGTATCATGAGATTGGCGGAAGCAAACTTTAATGAGTGAAATAATCAGAATTTACGTGGTTTCGGTATGAACTTAACGTCAGCAGTGTTGCGTGGATCCTTTTTCCTTATCTTGAGATAGCCAGTGTTGATCTGGACATGAGAATCATGGCACGTGCGTTGGTAGAAACAATAACTCCGCTCGAGACTCCTAAGTATGTTCACGAAATGGAAGTGGAAAATGTAGGGAAAACTACGATGGAATTGATGCTGATGAGATTAACTTGAGGAGATACTGCTACAAAGAGCACCTTAGTTGTACCCCGTTCTTTCGGTACAATTTTCAGCATATTGTTTTACGTATTTATCTTATATGGAAATTTTTACATATAAGATAATAATGTTCAATCTAGCCCTGACAATAATTTCAAATATTTAACGTCTGTTATTTAGTAAATACCACAGACCATTTAGAGATGTAGATATACCATACATTTATTCAGAGGTACATATCCGTCTATACTCAAATTCTAGATCTCTTATTAGCGCTATAGGTAATTTCAAGAGACTTCAACGTCAGTCAATCTATTCAATTTTGCGGTAATTTGGCTTAAAAACATTACACCCTCGGTAAAATGTCATAGAAGATGTTCGTAACGATATATATTCGTTACGATTTAGTAAACTGAGAATGCAAATAGAGCGCTCAAAACTCACATAATTCAGTAAATTCTACGAAATGCGTTCTTCAACAGACGGTACCAAAATTTACAATCTTCTTTTTAAGAACATTTTACGACATCTTTTTAAGAAATTCATGAATTGGGAAGCCAAACACTAGCAACGATATCATGTATGTCTTTCACTATTTGTCTGACTAATGGCAGTAACAATCTCCTTCCACTCCATGTTTTCCATTTGAACGGTTCAAATTAAGTTTAAGAAATTTTAGCAAGACTTTTGTCATAAAATGTTGTATTTCTATAGTTGAAATTTACGAATTGAAAAGTCAAACACTGACAACAGTATAAATATGTGTCTCTCACGACTTGTCTGACTAATGACAGTACCAATCTCCTTCCACTCTTTTTTCTCCATCAAAATGATTCAAATTAATTTTAAGTTAATTAGCAAAGCTTTTGTCATAAAACGTTGTATTTCTATCGTTGAAATTCATGAATTGAGAAGCCAAGCACTGACAACAATATGAGGTGTATCTTCTCTATTTGTCTGACTAATGACAAAACCAATCTCCTTCCACTCAACAACCAGACTATTTTTCTTTCCACTCGAATGATTCAAATTAATTTTGTAGATATCATAGCAAATCGTAACGGACATCTGAAACGACAACTGTTTATTCGATCACCTACCAACGACAGGGTCCTAAATCCTGCCACGCACCGCAATGAACGTGTTAAAGGGTCGTGTCGCGAAACGAGTCGATTCAGGAGCCAGCTACGGAGGAACGAGCGTCCGTTTAATTTGTAGGACGAGTGGACCTAAGCGAAAGGTGGTAAAACTGAAAAATCAAGGGGTCCCGGACGCGTCGAGTCGCGCGCTCGGCCGCACCGGTGGGGGTAATAACGTGAAATTAGGAGCTAATGTGGATCGATGTGCCCCGCCGACGTCGTGGCTCGACTGTTTTAAGAACGATAATAAAAACGAAACGATTTCGCAGAGGCTTCGGGCCGACATGCACGACGAGGGGTACGAACGGCACGCGGGCGGAAGAGGCGTTTCCAACGAACAAGCGACTTCTTCGTTCAACTTTCGCTCCGCCTACGCCTCCACGTTCCCTGCCCCTCTTCTGCCTCCCACCAGGATTCCCCTAGAGAGAGGGGTAGCTCCCCACCGCCGAGGGTTTCGATTGCCAACCGACGCGGGCGAACCTTCGCCTGGCGCAAGTCGCCATGGAAACCGACGAAAAGCGTCGCCCGGGATTGTTCGAAACAATTATCCGGCGCTCAATTCCACTCGCGCTAGTTCTATATGTCTCTTTGGCCGCGGTGCTTCAGCCGGTTTCTCTTCAATCCTTCCACGACGAATAAAAATTCCTCGAGGCGACCGAGATTCTTGATGGTTCTGACCTCTTTTCCTTTGGAAAAGATCAGGTGATCTAGTTCTAGGTGGAGCTAATCGTATTACTAGACGTGGAAAGATGTCCATTTTAGCAAATTTTTAACGATTTAGTTTGAACGATTGAGGCGCGATACTCGGTCAACTTAATCGTGTGATTTTCAGTAGTTCAAGTCAACATGTTACAGACCTGCTTTGTCAGATTTGGGGAGATTGAAAGTCTATCTGTGTGATGAAATTGAAAGGAGAATTATAAGGTTTAATGTCATATGAATTAGTTGATCTTATTCTAGATAGACGTAAATTGCTTGCTAATTTGTTGGATTGGTGGCGTTGATTCTGATCAACGTGTAATTCCAAGTAGTTCGTGTCTATATAACATGTTACAGATTAGGATACTGTCAGTTGCTAATTTCGACTCCACTAATATTGTCACCATGGAAACCAATGAGCTAGTTCTGTGTATCTCTTCCTCGTGTAGAATTCCAATCGCGCTAGTTCTATCTACCTCTTTCGTCTCGAAGCTTCTGTCTGATGCCTTTCACCCTCTTTCTGTGACAAGAAATTAATAGTCTGGTATCTATAATTTTATTTGACGTTGAATCTTGAATGGTTTGAGCTCTATAGTTAAAAAACTATGCGACAATTGAAGAGTTTGTCCTGATTGTGTCACTGACTAATAAAATGTAGCTACAAGACTTCGAATTGGATTTATTTTGAACATACCTGTTAACGATCGAGATCGATCAGAGAGAGATGCTGCGTTGAGATGAATGATGTTATTGTATAACACATTTCCAAGGAGTTCGGGTATCCGTAGCTTGTTAAGAACGAAGATGCTGTGTCAGAGATGGAGAGTTTAAAAATCTATCGCGGTATGGCGATTGAATGATAAAGTGTAGTTAACAGGCTGCCATTTCACCGATGGTTGCTAAACCGTCAGGGCAAGCAGTACTTAAAACGTTCGTTGCGTGCATGGCTATTGACCTGATATCTGAATGAAAACTTTAATTGGTGTGTCCACTGGTTTATCTACGGAACATCACGATATGACTAAACAAAATTCTTGGCAGATGTCATACTTCAAATAACCGAGATACTCTCGAGATGAAAAGAAACTGATGGCTCATGCTGATGCTAAGTTCAACTGGCATGTAACGTTGGCCTATTTCAGTCTGAATGCTACTTCGACTAATGGTTAAATCTATCGACTAGCACATTGTATTTATTGCGCAATATGTGAAATCACTGGCTCGGCGACAGAAACTGTCATAAATGGTATTTTCTAATTTCGTGTCTTTATTACTCGTTACTAATGAAGGCACGACTATTCCGTCAGTTCGACAGGAGGTATTTTGGAGCAACTATTACAAGAATACAATTGAAGCGTAACAAATTGGTAAAAAGATTACAATCCTATTTTCCACGTTAGTGGCATATTCCACGATTCATTCCATTCTACTTTGAAAAAATCTTGAAACAGAATGTTTTTATAACCAGCCCAATAGATTGTACCAAATATTGCAACTCCAGATTTTTTTGTCTCAGTGCAGTTTTGTCGAGTCTCACTCGACATAAGACGGCAATGGGTTAAAGTAGTACATAAAATTGCCTGAATAATTAAATAAAGGAATGCAATTCTATCTTCAACGTTATTATCAATTTCCATAATTCATCCAATTTTGAAAAATTCCATCAAAGCAATGAAATCACTAAAGAGTGAAAAAGCTGACAAGTGACAATTTGCAATTGCTTTCAGTCGTTTGCACGATTAAATTAATTATTCTTCGCAGTATGTGTCGAATAGATCATAATGGCGAGACAAATATTTCGCCAAATCGGCACAACACCAAACGTAACGTTAACCCACGCTTTCTCGTGATATTTCAAACGATCCACGCGGAATATGGGAAAAAGTATTCCGCAAATGTTTTCCCGAAGAAGGCTGAATAGTAGAATGTATTCCGCTCGAGTTTTACTTTAGCACACTCATGGACGAATTCGTGGTGTGTGTAAGAGCTTGCGTGGTTAAGGGTACCGCGATTCGAGCAAATGTGTTTCACGCTCCGCTAAGCGACGGCTCGATTGGAGATCAGAAAGATGTACGGCATCGCGACTGCCTCCACGGAATATAAAACTTTATGTACAAGCGAAATGAAAAATTCCGTACACTCGTATCTAAAAATCGAAGCCATGGGTCACTGGAAATCTCCAACCATTATGGTTTCATCTGTTGAAGTCTTTTTGTAGAAAGTCTACGGATAATGGTAAACTAATCTGTGTGTTCGCATGATGTTAATTATATTTTTCAACATTTTTCTACACTAGTTTATCTTGTTTTCAATATTTGTATATGTTAACATATGTCTGATAAAGCTGGTAACTTTGTATTTTTCATTACACACAAATATTATTTATTTATACTTCAATTGTTTGATTTAGTGTCATCTTCATTTTTTATATACTGATTGTAGTAAATTCTTATTACTCCAAAACGTAGAGTGAACATGAAAATGAATAATAGCTTGTTCAAGACTGCGATTCTTTAATTTACATATATACAAGCTTGTCTGTATATTAAATAAAAAATACAGAAAATATTCATATTAAAAAACAGAATATAGAAGATGACTACATAACTGATTAAAAATAGAAACTTATTAAGAATATATTTCTTCGAATTTAATACAAACAAATGACATTACTTTTCGGTCCCGCTAATATTATTTAACGCATCGAATTTTTATCTAGATAAGAATATTTTTCATTTCCGATCTTTATCTATCGAAAGCAGAAGAAACGTTCCGTTTGCGAGGACGATACGACTTTCTGCAAGGACTGTATGCGAATCCTCTGTTATTTTCGCGTACATCCAGATATCGTTTCCGCATCACGTCTCCGCTATTCGCCTCGGTTCACCTGGAAATAAATATGTTTCCCTTATCGTTCCCAGCCGACCGATCGGAGAACAGCGATTCCTGGGGGTTCGGCGGGGAGGCTAGGAAGAAGGATAGGCGTCAGAAAATTCTTATTACAGCGTGCAGCAGATAGGAAACAAAAGGCTGAAGCGTGTACCGCACACCTGGACCCTTTGTTGTTGGACACCGAGAACTTTTGACCCGACGAAATTCGCAGCGTCACGCTTTTTCGCGAATGAAGTTGTAATTACGTTTATCTGAAACGAATCAGACGCGAAGGGGACGATAATTAAGACAACCGCGCGTTCGCCACGTCGTTTTTATCTACATCTCGCTCTTTCCACGTCGGCCTCAATTAATAATTTCGGGGGAAAGGATTGAAGGTTGAGGATCGATCTCGCGCGATGATCGCGCTGGTAGATTAGAGCTGTAATTAATTACGCGTCCCTTTGCCAAGTGCGTCCTCGTTTTTCGTAATTAATTGTCGCGTTGCAGGAGTTCCCAAAATATCCGAACTGCAATTCGCGCTAATTAGAAAAGCATTGAAGCTGTGAGTACTTATAATTATGTCTTTTTCTAAATCTACCAAGTAATACTCAACACTAGATCTGTAAGAAAATACTGTGACTTACTGAATTTTTTTACAGGATATCAGCATCAATAAAATCACTTGACATTCGAGAGAGGAAAGTGTTAATACCGGTGCTAAAGCAAAGAATATGAATTCAACGGTAATTCCGTGAGGACGACGGCATCGAATGATTCAGACGCTCATTGCCATGAAGCTGCAGTAGGTACCGTTCGGACATCAATAACGTCTAATCACCCTGACGTAGAACCGATCCTGCTTGGTCCTGCGGTGCAATTTCGTCCTCTAAGCGTCCGCCACAAATCACACCGGCACGATTTGGAAGCCTTCCCCTGTTCGACATTTAAACTCGGCCCGGATTATGGTCCAAAGCCTCTTGCGCGACCGATAATTAATCGCCCAGATCCGTTTTACGATCGCCTCTGATCACGCTCACGGAAAGTGTTTAAAGAGCTCGAAGCGCATTTCCCGGAGATTCGCGGAGAGCTAATTCCTTTTTCAGAGACCATCGAATCGGAATAGCCAGAGTTCCGCGTGAAATTAAACCACCTCTGCGGTTAAGTAGTAACTGCGAATTTGTAAGTGATATCAGCTCGTTAGTATTCCTTTCGCGGTTTGAATAACATTTTTGAGGGAAAGATAAATTTTAGTCTTTGGATATTCCAGAGTAGTTTCTTTCTTCGTACGATTTGGATACAATTTTTCAGAAGCGATAAATTAATCGTTGGACTTTGCAGAACAATTTTTTTTTCTTTGCCAATGCAACTTTCGTCTTTTGGAGCAACTCAGGAATTTCTAAATATAATATTGCAGATATTAATGAGATCATTGATTTAATAGATTAACCCTCTCTAAAAGTGAAATATGCAATTTAAGTTACATTAGGAATACATAATAAAATATCAAATATCGAAATTCATAAATAATGTTGTATAATACGAGATAAAATTGTTTAAGTTTCGATATCATTACAGAAGTGAATAGAGGTCAAAGAGGATAATGGTAGAAATTATAGGGAACTACACAAAGAATATATCTTATGTATCGAATTTAGAAGAAAATTGGAAAGAATATTAAACAAATAATTATTGAACGCGTAGTGATTCAAAGAATTCTGTACTTTTATAATAATTAACAGTTAAAGATAATAAATATTGATAAATATCCATGACAATTCTATAACATATGATAACGCAGTGAATGAGTACAAAATTTCAGCTCACAAATCTTTCCACTTTCAATTCCTATTGTCCATGTTCAATATTTCCACAATACCACATGGCAGAGTATTATATAAGCAAGTAACAAATTGAAACAAATAAAACGCCGTGGAACAAAAACCACGTTGTTAATCCACTACTAACTTTATTTATCGTTTTCAAATTCATTTTGTCTATAGGTATTTTAGAACGAGTGACAAATAAAGTTCTTATTGTGCAATCCGTTTTTCCACGTTCTTTCGATCGTGGGCATACGTTATCCGAGAAGTGCCTATAATTCCCGGCCATAACTTAATTTTGGGGGTGGTTTATAGCGAAAAAGAAGGATGACATTGCGAGGCTGGATCGTACCTGGCCGATACCGGTAACGTTCGCAATAATTCTCGTTTAACCATGTGCCGGAAATAACAGGGAAATAACGATGAAATAACGACGACGGAAACGTCGTCCATGGCAACGCGAGATAAATATGCGCTTAATGTGGCCAACGATCCGTTTATAACCGGTGCCGGTTATCTCTGGTTATTTCAAAAAGAGACTCTGTCGATCTACTTATTCTTTCTCATTACCGTTATCAATCTGCGTTACGCTAAGCGAATTAATATATTCGTTTACAGTTTTTTGCGAATTGCATAACGATTACTTATTTTTCCCTTTCGGGTCAAAAGAAAAGATTTGCCGAGTGATTACCTTTTAGTGTTAAACATTTTAGCCCTTAAATATAAAAGACAAAATTGTCTACATTACCTACATATAAACTCGACCAAAGATTAAATTCTGAGTATTATAAGGAATAAACGACTCGAAAATGCCACTAAATAAAATTACCTAAAAACTCAGACCCAACCGAAGAATGAACTAAAAACTAACCCCTCAGTGTCAGAGATGCTGAAATTACCTTTCCAAGGTGAGCTAAAATTGCCTTCAATTAGCTCCTCAAACTCGGACAGGTTCATATTCCGCTCTCATCGTCGGTAGCTCCAATAATTCTACGATACGGGCGACCAAGAAAAAACGAAAACTATTTGCCCGTTTCAATCGACAACAAGAGAAAGAAGCTCCGTAGCGAGCTGCGCCGGGTGGCTGGACTCGATCAGCCAACGAGCAGCGAAAGAGGACAACGGAGAGAAGAAAAAATAAAAGCGCAGTCGATAAAGTCCTGGAGCGACGCTGGCAGCTTTCCGAGATACGTGCCTCGGATTTCCGAACGTATCTCAATTACCCGGTGGACTATAATTAACAAAAACATTGGTGCACGCCGGGGCTATTTTGTTATCGAGCAGCACAGAAACGGTCGGCGAGTGGAACCGCGCAATTACCCGCCGCAGAATGTACAGCATTCGGAATAGCTGCACGCGGAATCGCGGTACAGATTAATTGTAACTGCATCGTGGCTACCGATTTGCCTAATTAATTCGGTTACTAATGGCCGCCGCGGAATCCTCGACTTCGGAGGATCGAACGTGCCCGCAGCGCCATTCGTGTCCGACGCTATCAATGGAATCGAGAGCGGATCCGAGCAGGAATTGGGGGTGGTTTCCACGGCTGCCACGAGCGACGACGGAAACTCCGCCACGGAATTAAATCGCCAGAAATCTCGGGGCTAACCTGCACCGTCTCGTACCTCTGAGGTCTCGATTAATTCCACTCGATTCCGACGACCTTCTCTGGAGCTCCTTGATCTCCGTTCCTACGTTCCGATTGCTTTCTTCGGGATTTACCATAATATCAATTGCATTCGACTAAATGTAAAGAGAAAGAGAGAGGGAGAGTAGATGCCCGCTGGGCATGTTTGTAACGCGTACGAACTCTCGGAATTTATTCCTTATCAAATGAATTTCGTAGCGTGGTTCTCGATAGGAAATATTGAGTGGAAGTAAGCTATGTTATTTTAACAAACTCAATAGAATTTTATGAATGAGTGTTAAAAACGCGATCATTATAGTTTTTAATACGTTCTCGAATATTGCCATGGTAATCATTAAGACATCCTTGACTTGTTCCTTACGAATTTGTTTATAAAATAAAATTATACTTATCATTGGATGTTATGCTGACAAAAAGGTAAAAAGTAATTATTATTCTCGTAAGAAAATAGAAGCATTTGCTCATACTTCATAAAATTCTCTATCTTCTTACATTAAATGTAGACAAAAAATCTAGTATCAGATAAAGCGATGATTACCACATTGGTAATCTACAGTTCCTTTGAAGGTCGAGAAAAACTTTAGTTATACATCCGATCTCCAGGTGTTAAAACCCATAAAACAACATCGCAATTGCCATTCCCTTATTCTCTTATCTTATCTGTAATTCCATACACTGCCCAAGGCATAGAACCCATCGATCGTCGCAATCCGCAGAAAAATCCTCGTCGAACGAATCAATTAAAAACCCCGGGCAACATCCTATCACCAACAGCGGATCGTTCGAGCGGAAACAAACAGACAGCGCACACCGATACCTTGCATCTCAATTTATAATGCAACCGCTTCTTCCTCCGAGGTTTTCAATGGACCCGCCGATCTTCTCCGAGCAACCATTTACGACGTGAAACCGCGAGCCCGACAATTTCACCGAAGAGGAAAAAGAGAACGAGGAACAGAAACAACTAAAAATAAAATAAAAAAAGAAGGAGGAACACGCTTGTCCCTATCCGAGCAGGGATCTTTTGTGGTGGCTCCTGGTCTTCGAAGCTCCGCAACGTTCAAAGCTGATATCTTTTGATCGACTACCTTCCTTTCAGCGAGATAGACTTCTCTGACGCGTCCTCCTTTGCCTCCCTCTTGCCTCGATTCTTCGCCCTTTTCACATTCCTCGATCATATCCTCGCGGTTTTGTTCGGTAAACAAACCTATGATTGTTGCGGTTGATCGCCGTTTATCCGGATAGCACGGCCATTTCGCGGTCGCTGTGACGAATTCATTAACGTAACAAATTACTGATGGGGAACACTTCGAAAAGACGACTATAAGGCTGCTGGGAATGAGAGAATTATAATAACGGGTGCGAGGAGACGTTTGGACTAAATTATTAGGTTGGTCGTTAAAATGTTCGAAAGATTTTTACATTTCTAGGATGTTTTTAATTGCATTATCTGTATATAAGTCGTTATATTGAATTTGAAAGTATTCTTGGTTTAATTATTAGAAACGTTGTGTTTCCTGTTTATGAATTAGTAGGGATGACAGCATTCTTTTCATCTATCATATCATCATTTTTATAAAACTATATTAAAAAGGAAGAAGTGGTTGTAAGCTTCCAATGATTACGAGTTTATGAATGAAGTCTCGCTCAAAGTTGAACATCTTTCAAACCAAATCATCATTCAAATATAGTAATTTCTCACCTGTGAACACCTAAAAAAGACAAGTTATTTTTAAACATCGGATATCTTTTAATCGACCGCATCTTCGAACTGTGGACATCCTCCAAATAATATCCCGCTCAAATTGCGACATCATCCAAATAGAATCATCTTCGGACCACGAATACATCCCAAACAAGCTCGCCGTCAGCCTTGTACCCAAAATCAGTACATCGTTGGAATGTTGGCACACGATTTTTCAGAAACGTCCATCGGCAAAAGCGGCTCGGAGATACCCCGAAAATGAAAATGAGAGGGCGGCGTCGGCGAAAGGATAGCGTGTCGCGGTTAATACGGGCCCTGGAAAAATTAAAATAACGTCATGATTTATCGTCGAAGTTCTCACGGTCGAGGAGCGAAAAAGTTTCGTCAGGACAGGGATGAGGTATCACGACGGCCGTCGTCGTCGTTGCCACGAGAAAGGAAGTTTCCTCTCTTTCTCGGACCGGTTAGCACCCCCTCCGCCTCTCGTTCGTCCGGCGCCGTTCTTTATTCAAAGTTGTAATAACGTTTGGCAGATGTTTCTGATATAGTGGCGAAGCCCAGGCCCGCTTTATTCCGCGAACTTTTATCGAGTCAATTTAAGTTGCTGCCAGAGACTGGCGCGCGTCTGCTCACCTCCTTTTTCTCTTTCTATTGCCACCCCCGCCCTGCCCCTCGTGTCTCTCCACCCAACGACCGCGGCCCGCTTTCTTCCGGAACTTTGTATTCATATTCGTTGCGGCTTCTTTCCGCCTGGCCTCATCGCAAATAAAAAGAAGAAAAAAAAGAAAAATAGGGGAACACGAAGTTTCGGCATCGCGGATAGATTTTCTTAATTTTACGCCGGCGAGCCCCGCGCGCAACTTCGGGATTAGTTTGGCGTAACGTCGGTGAAACGTGGCGGAGGGTTGAAGGCGTTCTTCGACGCTTATTCGCGAAGGTAATGCTGACTGCGTGGCGGATAGTGTTTTCGTGATGACATTCGAACGTGTTACCCAAGATCTTTCACGCAGTTCGCAGCTGAATTTTTTGCGATTATTGGGGGGACTGTGGTCAATTGTAACACGGACGAATTAACCCTCACGGACGGCTTTCTCGGGGGTGAAAAATGTTGTCTCGATAAAGTTATATTAAAAATAGTCCTGTGAATGTCAGTCCACCGTTGAAATTCCGAAAGTAACCCTAGAAACTCGATTATGTAGGAAATATATGCAAAGAAAACCTAATTTATTATTATTGGTTACATTTAAATTTATTAACGTACATTGTTTGAATGTTAGTAGAAACAGCACATGTAATAAAACTTCTATTTTGTTTAATCTTTTGCTCGACATAGATGAATTAAAAGGAGCGACGAATAAAAACTGTTCAATGCATACTTTTATATTTATATATAATTGCAAATGTATATGTGTATAAATACTTTAAGAAAACATTACGTAATCTTTCGCTCGTTGCACAGAAGTAAAGGCAAGATCGAATAAAAACCGTAATCGTGTTCATTGCATCGGATAATAATTTTATGCATGTCGTACACTAGCTTCCTGTAACGAGCACCATATAAATTCGGCCACACGTATTATGCCAAACTGGTATCGATACGTAGGGCAAGCAAATATAGGGGGGGCTTAAACCTGCCGATGTAACTTTATTTCAGCTCACGTGCGAATCCAATCCAGGTATGATTTTCCATTTCAAATCGAGCGTATATCAAAAGTCGGTGCCGTCTCATCCATAACAATCGAAGAAGGGTATCGCCTTCTGTACTAGAATTACAATTATTCTTCGTATCTATATAAAAATTGTCAGCCTGCATGAAATATACATGAATGGAGAGACTGGATGTATTCAGTTTTTAAACAAATTCTATTTTTTTGTGGTATCTGAAAACAATCCATCGGTGATATTACTTATAGTTTATGTAGGATCGTTTAACTAATTTCATAGGCAAATAATTGATGTGGTGGAGGATAATATCGATCAATTTTAGAACCGTTAAAATAATTTTGGCCACTTTACGGCTGAGTGTAATTCGATGTTAATTTTATCGTCCCATTTTGTGTGCACGGCTTTCCACTAAAGGGTTATTCAATATTTGAAATGCCCCTGATAAGAGATTTTGATAAACTTATCGCACGCTATATTATTTTTGGATAGCACTAAGCTTACTATTTAAATTGGAATGAGTTTTCCTTTTCTTGCTTCATGTTTTTGGAGTAAATGTAATAGGTAATGCAGCGTACATAAAATACATGAAAACAGGGAATATTTCTTTCTGTAACATTTACAATTGTTATTGTAAATAACAGATATCGTTTCTGAATACAAACATTCAATACATTTCATATTCAAAATTTTCTTGAAATTGTTGATGTTCCAGTTGCAAAAAGTTTGAATTGTATAAAATAATTTCCAGATTTCTTTGTCTCAGCAGTTGTTAATCGTGCCATATTCTAGGCCCCTTCCTTTCCAACAGTCGCTTGAAATTCAAACCCTCTTCCTTTCCAATAGTAGCTTGAGACTCTAAGTCTCATCTTTAGCAGTAACCGATAAATACGTGATCTACTTACCATGTATTCATCTTGCAGATTCCTAGTTGAGTATAGATAGATAAAGTAAGCTACAATCATTTCTGCATTATCAACAATAGATACAACTACGTACAAACTTTTCACATTTTAAAATTCCTTTTTAATTGATTAGATCAGATAGAACACAAAACAGGAATAGACAGTCTCATAATATCATTCTGAATATAATTAAATACTCGAAGTTCAGATACTGTCACCTTACAAGAACTTGTACGAAGACTCTTTTAATTAACGCAGCATGTCCATTAACACAACTGTATTCAGCGTATCATTCGTCCAAGAGATAGTACGAACGGCGAATGGAAATCTGTGATGCATTACTCGCATACCAGCACTAAGACAGCGCAGGTGTTCGTATTGCTGAGACGTGAGCAGAACTACGAAGCGTGCATTAACATAAAATAAAGTGATATACCAATGCGTTATTAACCTGTTTGAAGCAACACGCGTGTAGGTCGAATAATCATGTTAAACGCTTAGGTATTCATGGAATTGGTTACGGTATTTTCAACTCTTGTATTGATCACCTATTTGCTTGTGAAATAATGCCTAGTAGACCTTGACAATTATTTCGCAATTATTTGTGATTGAGTAAAATCTCAGGATTAGTTGTGAAATAGCAATTTACCAAATCCTTAACCTTTCACCATGATACTTCTATGTTAGTATACATCGTTCATTTTTTTAAAACTTGTAGAGGATATGCACGAGATACTTTCATGAAAACGAGATTTTACATGAAAACAACCACAATCTGAATTTATTTGTATTTATTTAATTTTCTACGTTCGGGTTTTTCAAATAGTGTTTTATTATTATGAAAAATAGAATCAGACTTACCGACATCGACCAAGACTTTATTTCAAACAACATTGCCAACAACTTTTCCATCGGAATAACTAAACTTTGACCTCAGTAAGAGGCTGATAGGTTGTTCAATCTGTCTTGAATAAATTCATTTCATCATCGACCTACGCAGGTGGGATTCGTCAAATAGTTTGTCGCCAGTACAATCTGTCCTAATCTTAAAAAAGAAAAAAATGAGCAATTTTAACATGTGAAGCAAATACATGAAGTTCTGAATACTCCGAGATGTTATTTCAAACCACACTTCCGACAGCTTTTGTATCGGAATGATAAACTCTGACATCAGTAAGGAGCTGATCGGTCGTTCAACCTGTCTTGAATAAATTCATTCCATTATCTACCTACGCAAGTGGGATTCTTCAAATACTTTGTCGTCATTAATATCCTGTCCTAAACCTTAAAAAGAAAAACATGTACAAGTTTGATATGTAGAGAAAATATATGAGATTTTGAGGATTGAAACACTTTACTTTAAAGAATACTTTCAGCAACGGAAAATCAGGATAATTTAAATATAATCTTAGCAAGGAACTGACAGATTCACTAACCACTATTAACAAATTAATGACCAGGTTCAATGTATGCCAGTTCTAGATACAACTATGTCTTTGTAATTAAAGCGAGGATCGAACTAACTTAGTAATCAAATTAATTTTGTGTTATAATCATTGTCTTAAAATATTATGGTAAAGGAATTATTAATAATTGTGTGACTTTAGAAAGAAGTGTAGGGTACATGAGTAAATTCTGAAGACAATGGATAAATTAGTGTTACATGTAAAGGAAATGCTGAAAATACCAAAGATTTCAAAATTTTAATTCGAGGCATATTTGAGCAATTTTCTTAGGTATCACATGGCATCAGCAACGAGCCACTGAATCGTTCAACCTTTCTTGTGCAAATTTCTTTCATTTATAGACACGCAAATGGTATTCCATAAATAGTGTCTTGCCATTAAAAGCTGTCCTAAACCCTGAAAAGAAGAATTCCATTCCACGTCTCATTAGCATTACCCATTTCCCTGGTTCCAAAGAACGAGACCCCTCACCGTTTCGTCCACACGTGCTCGCAGGAGACCCGGTTCGAGCAAAAGTGAAAAGCCCTGGATACCGACCACGGGGACAATGGCCGCCGATTAGACGACCTCTTTGGTGTACTCCTCTCGCAGACCTGCCCCGCGTACATTTGGAAAACGCAGCTAACGTTGCCAATCGTACATTTTTAAAAGTACACGTACTCTCGCCGAGGTATTAGATGAACGTACTCTTACTTTTCTCTCATCGAAGTTAAATGTACTCTTTCTGAAACGAGGATACGAAGAAATCAAATTATTCGCAGTCCACTGGTGTCGATGTCGCGGAATACATAATTTGTAGCACGTCGGAGTTCAAGACTTATTTGTGGAGGCGTAATCTAGATTAACGAAGTGAGTTCATGAATTTTGAATTATGAACGTTTATAAATTTTTATGATGGATCACTTTTAATATGTATCTTTATATTCACAGATTCATAACTCTAATTTGAGTAGTAATATTTACTTGTCATTTTGTTACGTTACGGACCTAAATACATAATCCAAGTCTCAACCTGATGGATATTACAACATGTGACTGATGAAAGATTAAAAGTTGTGTGACACGTAATTAATTTCTACACCTAGTAACAATTTTCTAACCCAAACTAATTCCTCTTAATCCTGAATTCTACCCCTCGTCGTTGAATTTCTGATCGCTCCGTCTAGAGATCACCTAGAGCTCGCAACATGCCAAATTTTTATTGAAGTCTGCAGGATTTGAAGGCGGCAGTGAAACAAAATAAAAATGTCGAGAATTGATGACGTTAATGTAGTAACACTATAAATAATAATAATAATAACTGAGTGCTATTAGCGGAGGTGTAACTTCGGCCATTCTTGTAACCGTTTCCACTACGATTGCGCGCGATAAATTAGTTATCCCAAATTTCTTTTATATAGAACTCTAGAAACTTGGAGTTATTAGTCACCTAGAGTTATAGAATTGGTTTTTATACAGAACTCCAGAGACTGTTAACTTTGTACTTTTGCATTGCCATTGAACAGTCCTGCTGACTGACAAAATACACCCTCATCCACAAACGCATCGAGTGAGCAGCCCTTGATCCCGGTCCTCCACTGGAGGACCTCGAGGGATCTTGTACACTCGTTTCACATGGTTCAGAGCTGGTAACCCTAAACGTGGATAGAAGAGGACATGCACCTGCGCACACCTGCGCCCTGCTGGTCGTCGGTGAGACACGGACGAGACCCCAGGCCAGGTACACGGCGACATCGACAGACCGCGAGAGGGGACTCGAAGACACGAGCCACCTGTAATGCGGTGTAACGGTACAGAGGTGCGGACGGTGGCGCCGATCGCTGGCGACGCGAACTAAAATCTCCTTAGGCGAGGTCGAGCGACCGCATACCACGTTCCGGAATCGCGGCTTGAACGCAGTCGGTGTCCGGTCGTCCGGGAACGCTCGAATTGCGAAGGTAAACGCGGTGGTAACCGCGTTCTGGAACTCGACCCTCCAGTGGACAGTTAAAAAGTGACACTCGTGACACTGTGCGACACGAAACGCGAGAATTCTCTTCATCGATCCTCCATCGATCCTCTTCACCGGCCGTTTCACTTCTCCTTTTCACCTTCTCTTTGTTCACCGCTCCCGAGCATCCTCGTGGCTCTGCCCGTGATCGCGTGCACCGTCGTGCATCAGTGACCCCTGGCTTGGTTCGAACAGTTCCCTCGAGGTGACGTCGTTCCAGCCTAAGAAGGGATCCACGGGACCTGACCTCGACGAGGACCTGGTACCGCGAATTCCGGGAAGGGAGCGTCTCCCAGAGTAAGTGGAGATTTCGTTTGCGCGTGCACGCCGCGCCGCTCGGAGACATCAACGCGCGGTCGGGGCATGCGCTCACGGCTCGCGTTGCACCGCTGGCCAGTGATTCGTGTATACTTTGTGGTTGCTCTTGTGATGATCGAATGTAATTGTTGGATTAATCGTTAATCGCAAGCTACTATTGTAATCTGCGATAACAGATCGACGAGTTGTATTATTCGAGGTTCATCGCGTGTCTATTTTATGGTTGCTTCTGTGATAATCGTTTGTGATTGTCGGATTAATCGCAAGCTGTTATTGTAACAAGCAATTGTAAATCGATATACTGTAGTCTGTCGAGGTTTTCTGTGCCTACTTTGCGGTTACATTTGTGATAATAGCTTGTAATTGTCAGATTAATCGTTCATCACAAACTGCTATTGTAGTCTGTAATCCGTGTATCAACAAGTTCTAATCTTTTGAGATTAATTGTGTCTACGTTGTGGTTGATTTTGCAATTCTGGATTGTAATGAAACACAAGCTGCTATTGTAGTCTGCAAATCAATAAATCATCGAGGTTGATCTTGTTTAACTATTCGGTAATCGTCAATCACGATTGCTAAATACACGATAGGCTGCAGACTTTTAGTTTGCAGAAGTCTGGTAGGTTCAGTTCGCAGAGGCAATAGAAAGCATTGTTTTATGGCCGAGGAACAGGCAGGTATACCCTCCCCCGTAGACCCATGCCTTTTCAATAAAAGGTCCTCGAACTCTTGAAAGTGACAGATAAAACGGCAGAATTCTTATCTACAAGGTAAACACAACTCGATATCCGTTACTCCTCAATAGAAAATTAGAGTTTGAATTATGGAATGACATTCGATCTCAAGTTGAACAAATAATTATTTGAATAATTATCCAACCAAATAAGTTTCGCAAATTGCATGCTTGACTTGACTCGTTAAGTATTGTTTGAGCAGTGTTCTATGCGTTTCTCTCGGTGAATATTTAGTCGTGGAAACAGCGGCGCGTGGAACCTTATCGCGACGATCCTGGTAGATCGTGGAACTCGCGGTGGATCGTTCCCATCGGTCGATCGATTTTAAAATGGCGCGGTGTACCGTGACACTCGCAGCAACGTCAAGTATTCTCTTCGTCCGGATGCTGCGAGCGGACGAATGCCATTGGACGTGTCTCACAGGCTCGTATCCTTTCCCTGACATAAACATGGAGTTTCGAGCACGCTCCTTCTGTCACGTTGTCGATCGAGGCAGACCAGTTTCTCGTCCGTAGACGAATGGAATTCTCACGATCTCGCGCACGCGCGACTCACCTGAAGCCTGAATTCACTCGTGGCCGCGACAAAACGTAATTGATTCGTTTCTGTGAGAATTGCACGTTGGGAAATGTACGATAAGTGACTCTTTTAATATTTCTGAGCGTTATGTAACTGTCTGCATTGTTTGTCCAACTTTATCAATGAACTTTACTGTAATTGTAGTATTATTACATAGGTCCAAATGAAAAAAGATTTTCCATGTTGATTTAAAAAGGAAGTGGGGACAATTATGTGCAAGAAACATGCAATACGAAAAATATTTGTGGTTATTGTAGATCTTTTAAATTGTTTACTAAATTTGTCGATGTTAAACAGGCAAATATAGTATAGATTTAATTTTAGTTACATTTTAAAAAGACAAATATTTGTTTTCAATAATTTTATAGTTTGGTGAAACTTCTTGATATATTCGAAGGGGCAAAGTTATTTATGAATGTAGGATTGTTGAAGAATTAATAACACAATTGCCAGAAATAATCTCTGAGGGGTTTGAATGAAAATTAAAAACATGAGAAACAAAGGTTTGAAAATCATTAGTACAGTGAGGTTTACAGAAAAATTTTAATACACCTCGATTAAAGTATACTTTGTGAACGTAAATTGAAGAGGAGTGAACTAGACAAATACCTGACGACACAGGAGCTTCAATATGTGAAGATTAAACGGAGATGAGTAAATGAGACAAATGTCTCTAAGCCAAGTACCTTATAAAACAAGGCAGCAGATGTGAAGAACCCATCCATTCGAGGATAGGAAGCGCGTAGATGATGGCGATGGTGGTAATCGATGTAGAAGAAATGTTTCTTGCTATGTGGTGGAAACTGAGGAGATAGCATTACTGCATTATTTACCTGTAAGTCTTGTGAGTCATAATAATGGACCGTGGTCATGTTTATTTATAATAGTGCGTGGAAGCTGGCAGATTGAATTTTTTTTATCGATGGTTTCCGTCGACGAATGGTAGTTGCAAAATTTGAATCTTTAATGGGAATATACTTTGAAGGCATTTTGAATCTCTATTGCGTTGTAATTTACTCAATTAAAAAGATAAGTATATGACAGAAAATTGGTGAACATGTTCGGAACATTTACAGGTGTAAAAATAGCGGAAAGTTTACTATAAAGTATCGACAAACAGGGATTAATATATCGAAGGTTTATATTCATACATTTTTTTAATTTTTTTTTTTACTTTTTATCATGACATTTAATACGAAGTTCGTGCGAAATTTATAACCATGTTTGACTAAATGGGATATCACTGTCTGGAATATTTAATTTGCGCATCTTTGCATTCAATTTCTTCGGAACAAGATCCATACCCGACGTTCGATCTAGATGCCCGATTAGGCGAAAGTATTCAAGGACAGTGAATCGTGTGACCTCCCGCTGTTGCTGGAGAAAGATACTGTCCCGTTATTAACGTTCATTCATGTCACGCAAAACGGTCGACCGCATTGGCAAGCTATTAACGACGAAATATTTAATTAATCGTTATTCGATGCAACGTTATAACTGAACGTCTAAAGGACACGAAATAATCTCCTCTATTTGCGCACGAAATTTAAATAATTTATTCATACACCCTATTTTTGTTTGTAGATAACGGTTTATATACGTGCAGGAAATATTAGGCTCTGCGTCACTAGTTAATTATATATATTATTGATCTTTGATATATATATATTTTTGATCTTTATAAGAATTTAATCAAACGGTGATTATGAAATTTTAATACCTATCAGTTTATAAAATATTACGGCGCTTTTATGCATTTCTTTGTTACCATTTCCACCTTTCTGTACATCAGGTATGCTTTCTTTTAAAGACGTCTTTGCTAAAGAATTTAGTTCCTTTTTCTACTTCGGGAATGATTAATCTTTATGTCAGAAATACATTGTACATATATTATTATTATTCATATAGTTCTTACCAATCTTTATCATCGTATTTTCTAATTTTCAGCTAACATAAACTTCAATTTTATTTAATATCATACCAAATTTCAGTGACTAATTTCCAATTATCCAGATAATAATTTTTTAAATATTTAATGATGACGTCACCCACAACCCGGAGTATAGTTTAAATATATTTCGTTCTCAACTTAAAAAAAAATGATTAACATTCTTAACAGAATAAAATAATTTCACCTACCATTTTATACAGCAGTTTCCTGCTGGATAGCAAGTTTCATTCATTCGCAATATGCGCGATCATATCCAGTTTACGTAAATGGAGAAATCAGTACAAGCCTGCATCACTAATTACTAACAATCTGAATATTTCCTGCGAGATCATTTGTGAAACGTGTCGCTTCGATCACTCCGCGGTGTTGAGTGATAAGGGCAGATTTATAGCATATTGTCAGCCATGATTAATCGCCTTAACTATTACGCCTGTCGCTTTTGGCGGCTTCAATCGGTACATCGGTAAGAAAGTCGACTTTAGGAAGTACTTTCATCGTTTTCAACTGGTTTCTTATCTGGCAAATGCAATCAAACTTTCAACGTCAGAAAAACTTTTTCCAATTACAGCCAACTATTAAGCATTTGCACAATTTCGAAAACACTTGCGAAATAATCCTTTTGTAGTGGAAACCGTACCTACGATTTAATTGCTTACAACTCTTGGTAAACAATAAAGTGTGTTAATTGGAAATCGCTACTTTAATTTATTCGATTTAATTGGATACGAAGTTTGACACGTGATATTATTTCATACAAGGAATTATTTACAATAGAACACATTGGAAGTTATGAGTTGCTATACAGTTAAAATTTGTGTTGTACGTGTTTCTAGAAGAATTACATTTATATGCAATAACAGTTACATCATTGGATTATGATTATTATTAATAACTATACACTAATCAGATTATTACATTTGATTTTGGATAGCTTCTATGTATTATCTGTTATAAAAATTTAAAAGGTGTATTTTTTTTATTTAAGCATAATGACTGCAAGCATGAATAATGTTTGTTATTTTAGTACTAGTTTGATGTAAGTGTGTACACTTGGTACTTACGAGCATGTCCAGGAAGATAATCTTTTGCGTTTCTTTTGTTTCGATAGAGAGGAGAGGTGCGATTATGAATTACATAAGATCCTTGTATCACCGTAGTCGAGCTGCTGCTTTCTCTGTATGACCTCGATACTTGCTCGACGAAACCCCGATTCTCCTCAATGTTACATTCGTGCTTCCACCTTAGAAAAAATCTCTCGTAGATTCATCTTCGATATTACATCTACCCAACGCGATTCTCATCTCGCACAAAGCCTTCCATTATCGCTGCAAATCTTTCAATCGGTGTCTCCCATTCTCTACTCTTTCATTGTAACAATTATACCGATATGATCTATCTGTAAATATTGAAAGTAAACATTTGTTACGATACTTACACCTATTCGATTGTATTAAGGTAACCAGCGCCAAGGTTCTCAATTTCGCTGCATATTGCTTGGAGTTTCTTTAAAATAAAACTCAATTAGAATGTCTCATACGTAATGACTATTTTAAAAATATATAGATCGCTGGAGATTTATTACTGACTTGATTAATGATCACTAAAAACCATTACTCCTCCTTCATAATCATTTGAATAATGAATTGTCGGTGATTTACGTACGTATGTTTTATATTTTATCTCACCTTTGACTTTAAAAGCTACAAAAATGTTCCTGTTTCGTAGATTCAACAGCAGATGATTTATTGATATGATCTTTAGCTCAATGTTCCAATATCCTGTTTTATTATTGTAGTTATGGATTCCATACCATTAATTTTATATTTTTACAATTTATCTAAATAGGATCTTCTAATTTATTTATTTATATTTATATTCAAAATTCAAAACCACCCTTCACAAGGGTCATTATTCCTAATGTACAATAAATATTCAAAATTAAATTTTCTAATATAAATGAATCAATGTGTAAGAATATAAACATATTCTACATTCGTTCCTAGCTGTAGTTAACTATGCTCTAACTCTAGTTGATTATATGTAACTCTTTCTGGTATTATTTATCTAGTTTTTCTACCAAACGCTTGACTCGTTATAACAGGAAACCATCCATAATAAAGTCCTGAACATTATAATAAATATCTCTGTATCAGGAAGCCCAAATTCCTGAATTAATCCTCCCATAAAAACTACCACGATGTCAACTCGAAGATCCGTTTTCTCCATCGAAAGAATTCCTGAATGAGTTCCGCGGTTGAGATCCTGAAAATCTACACATGAAACGTAATACATATTCCTTTCCTTCAAAGATAAACTTGTTCAGTTTACATCGATATTCGATGTGCGTTATACTCGTTAGCGGAGCATGTAAATCATACCTCCGCAAGAGGAACTGCTTGTCATCGGAACTTATGCAGATTAACCGACGAAACATTTCAACGAAGGAAGAGGGATACGCCATCGTACGAAACGCGTAATAATAACGAGCGGCTACCGCGAAACAATGTTGTAACGAACGACGGTACATTTTTCTTTCCTCTTATTCCGCGGCGTTTCAAGTGTTGCGACGCACAATTTGTCTTGCTGAACGATTTGACAGGAGCAAATTATCCATTTCAACGAAACGGAAGGCAATTTATTCGGTGCCCTGAAAACTTATTTCACCGTATCGTACTAGCAATGACGATTTGTCGCTGTAATTCCGTATCATTTTCTGGGACGCGCCTACTGTTCCTCCTAAAGACCTTTTCATTCTAATGCCGTGAAATCACGAACTTTGAAAAAACGTCGGTAGTTTTCTTCCACGATTTGCAGCAGCTTTCGCTCGTCTTGTCAAAGCAAAACGGTACAAGTGAAAATTAAATTTGTACTGGTCAGTGTTTGCGTTACGAGCACAGTTTTACTTAAATTTCTGGTGCTATTATGAGAATCGAGGTATTTATAAACATATGCACAAATGTATGTATTAATAATAAATAAATGAATATGTGTATATGAAAATATATATATACGTATGTATGTATGTATATATTCATAACTATATTTATTAATATGTTACATATTTATTTATTATATGTATTCTATACTCATCACGTCAGGTTGATTAAAAATGAAAGGAAGTGTAAACATGAAACATTGGATCAATTTTTGTTGAAATCGCTTTAGTGGTCCCTCGATTATTGTACGCAACACAAATTCATCTCAATATGGACATAAATGGGCACAATAGTCACTCCACAACCAGTGAAACTGGAGCAGAGAAATAAATGATAGTTCCAAACATAGGTACTGAAGACATACCTAACGAGTGAACCAAGACCTTTTCTTAGCATTGAGAAAAATGGACATTTATATGTACAATATTGTATAAAAAAATTGAGGACAGAATAGAACGGTTATCATGTGCAAATACCTTTATACATGGTGTTTCGTAACTGGAATAATGTAGTCACTTATAGTCACTATACTAGAATGTACAATTGACTCTTATTATTTACTAACATGAACCACAATATTCTCAGGTTTATTTGTTAAGTAAATATAGACTCATCCTTTCGTAATTATGACTGCAATTGAGGGGCTCCAAGGGTGTCCCTTCTTGTTGGCTTCATTACCTCGATCATCGCAAGAATTCACGGTCCTATTTTCTCGCAACAATCAAGGTCCCACTATTATTCACTTCTCGAACGGAGGAAACGCTCAAATATCACGACGGTGAGATGATTCATTCTCCGCTCTCAGCAACCAGATAGAGGTGTACACGCCTGCGAGCATCGATCACACGGATAAATCCTCGAGTAAAAGTACCTACTGGCGTCCTTCTGCTGTGCTCACGATGGAATGTATTTCGCAATCTTATGCTAATTTGGTTAGTCACCCTCGGTAAGTCGGCTGCGTTCGTGTACAAACACTGTTGTTCGCGGTGTGTTCGCACCGGAATAGAAGAGGCGTAGTTGAAACGAGACGACGGAACAATGGCTATGGCAATTTGGCCTTTCGACACCATCGATTGTTCCCTATCCTTTCGCGACTTCTTATCCTTAAACACGTCCCATTGACTGCGGGTAATAGGGAAGATTGGTTGGGCCGACTCCTACAATGGGCGCGTCGCGTTTACGGTGACATTGAAATGTTTATAACGGTTCGTCAAAGAAAAATGGTTTTGGGATAGTTAGGTTACAGTCTTGTGTTGTTGCGGAAGCTCATGTCTTTGTACTGGTTTCACAGAATTTTGCACCATACATTGCAGATAAATATCAGTATAATTAATAGAATTTTCGTAGGTGCATATTGTAACTTTTTAATTGAGGATGATGTATGCACCAGTATGTGCGCACTAGAAATATAAATACGTGTGTTCTACATACAGTCAGTCCCATAAATATTCGTACCCTTTGTTTATTGAAGAAAGTCTAAATGAAATGATAAGTTTGATGGTTCCAAATAAATTTTTCATATTTATAATGAAACATTTATTTGGAAACAATGATTATATTCATTATATTAATATTATATATAGTATAATTATTATTCCACATAGAAATGTGTATGAATAACAACAATATATTAATTCTAGTGCTCACTCTCATACTGCCATATTTAAAATAATTCGAACACAAGGTACACGCAATCGCGTATATGTACGCATATATTGTTTAAAATTTAACGATTAATTACATTCATTGAATTAGAAATTATCTGAGATGCACGAAGAATACTCTTTCGATTCAAAGGTACACGTGCATGTATGTAAGTACATGTTTGCTTTTATATAATGTTTGTAAAAAGGTTAGAGACCAAAATGGCGCCGTATGCCATTCATTAAAGTGCATTTCCTAAAAGTCCTGTTATTTTTACATCGGTCTATGCTTCGTTGGTCCATTCTAGAATTATATACGTTGTCAAACGTTCTGAATGAAAGATTCTGGCTAGTTGTCTTAAAGTATCCTGAATATCTCCTCGCGAAATATGAAAGTATCGGATACACGGGGAAACTTGAACGCTGAAATATTCTATAAGCGTATCAAAATTTTACGCATCGCGGGTTAAACTTTTCTCCCACTTTCTCTCGGGCAATAAGCCAGCAGCAAAGGTTGCTGATCGTTCACGATCAGCGGCGCTCCAGGAAAGAGAGCAACGATCGCCGTTCCTTCATCTCTCTAACCGAAGGAGCGTTTACTCGCGACAGTTCTGGTATTCTAGGAACGCGAACCAGTCGATTTCAATGGCCGTATCGTTTTCCAACCGCGTCGCTCGAGCGCCAGGAATTTTTCGTTTTCCGCGTCTCGTTGATCCGTTCTGCGGCAAGGAAACGTGAATCAGACGAACGCAATGTGATACCTCAATTAACCGAGGCGAGGCATCGTTTCTTCGAGCAAAATACAGAACATTTTGCGACACTTCCGGTATTTCCGAAACGCCGCGCGATCGGTATCAAAGGCTCTCCACGCGAACAGCGCAGGTAAACCTTGTATAACGCGGTGCTTTTATTGGGTTGTGTAATAAATCGGTTCGTATCTTATCGTTGGGGTATTAAATTTTATTTGGAACTTACCTAACGAATAATGCAAAAGCCATTTGATTCTATGACCTTACAGAGTAAGCCTTACACCATCTTTGGGTAACATAAATATTCCTTTGGTAAACAGTGTCAAACGACAAATAATTTTATTTTTTCCTCGCATCTCAGAATCCATCTTGAATGAAAGATTTAGTTTTGAACTTCGATCGAACTTTTCCTGTGGAACTGTCTTTGTCGTGCGTAGGATGTCGTTAACACCGGAAGTCAAATCAGACGTTGCACGTTGCTTCCGGTTAGACGTCGCGATTCACTCTTTCCGATCACGAAGCCTGCAAAGATCGTGATGTCGACCCGATCGTTCGTGATCCGATTTGTGTCTTGAGTGAATTATTACGCGATATTAGGTCCGTGACCATTAAGCTGAAACATAAATTATAGTGCGACTGACTTTCTTTATTACTAATTATCATTTAAGGGGAGAGCATTCAATCAATTGCAAACATCAATCAATTCTTCGGGGGAATATAATCAATATTTATTTTTGGATAATTTCCTTTTTGTATTTTTCGAAATTTATTTCTATTAGCAAATTAATAATAGTGTCGATTCTTTTACAGGAACCAAGGAACAACAATCTAATCCGCGGTGCAAAATGAGGGTAGCTCATTCTCTTCGAACGGGACTCTAACGCTATCTCAAGATGTACGCCGAGTGGCAAAAGGTGAGTAATAAATAATCTTACCTACTCTTTCATCGTTGATACAAATTTGTCGCTTCCATAATGTTCCCCTTACACGCGTACCAATCTGTGACAATGGTCCACAGAAATGGTATTACCTGCTGCAATATTTGTTTATATTTATTAACATCGAACAGGAAGATTATTTATTTTTATTAAAATTAATTATTCAATCTCCTGAAATAAAAAACATTTTGTGCCGCTCGAATAACCGAAATCCTACACTCTTAGATAAATTATCAAAGTATTAAAGTATTCTTTCATTTTTATACGAAATTAAATCATTTTTAAAGCTATGCTAACACATTCTGTATAAATATTCATTTATACGCCCCAGAAACGTTTCCGTTGCAAACGCTGGCAAACTTGACACCGAATGGTTTTTAACCTTTTACACTCCACTGGCGCCGCTACGACGACGTATGCACGTAAAATCACAAGCCAGTTCGAGTGGCATTAATGGCAACGCAAACTCAATTCATAAGATTAATGAATGGAATTTAAATAGTATGCATTCACACATTTTTGTCAGAAAAAGAACACTTTTAGATTTCAGAGATGATACCACAAAATTGCCTTGCAGTCACTTTGTATTAAAATCAATTCTTGGAATATAAGGGAGTTCAATTAATTTCAATGAGTTCTTTAAGCACAATTGATTTACAAATTGTTACCAATGTTTAGGAATATTTTTATTATTGTCCATAATAAAAATATTGCATAATGTTTACGTGGTAACAGTTCTACCGTATTAAAAAACATTTTTAAAAATGTATGGAATGCAGAGAGTGTTTGTTTCAAAGAGTGCTTCAGGCTCATTTGAACCGTGAGTTATTTGACATTTCTTGGGAATATTTTCATTGTCATACGATCAAGCTTTCACAGAGATTAATATGTCATAATAATATTTGCATAGTTAGAATCCTGCCGTATTCATAAACAGTTTTGAATATTCTTGAAATCCATTGGGCTAATATTTTAGCACATTTCCAGCACATTTTTCAAGTGCAAAAGATTAATAATCATTAATAATTATTAATAATACTTCAATGAATTCTGCAGGAACATTTGGACCGCAAATGATTGAAAATTTCTTGGGAATATCTTCATTATCGTACAATGAAGCTTTTACAGAGGTTAATGTGTCGTTGCACAATGTTTACGTGGTCAGGATTGTTCCAGGGATTGTTGCGTGGTCGGAGTCAATGATCTGTGCACACGCAATTGCGTCGTCGCGCAAGTCAGCCACTTTCGAATGCTTCTGCGCTTCGCGCTGTTTCGTCCGGCGACCTAATCGCGCTCTATTCGCCGTGCATGCCGCATTTACTATTTTCCTTTGCGCTTCGCTGCTCCAGGGATAGCTGGAAAAAGTATAAAAAATCGTTGCGTAAAATCTGGCACGCTTTCGTACCGACAGAACCAGAGGAAAGAAAAAATCGCTAATGTAATATTTAATTAAACTATCACATGACAATTAGACAGGTTATTAACCATTTCATTTAAACTTTAGTTAAAATTATTGTAGACTCAATAAGGCCTCGATTATTGCAGAAAATCGAACCTGAAGGCTTTCGTATTAAGAAGGGAAACAGCTATAGGAGGCAAAGTATTAAGTGTTTTTCGTGATATTTTTTTGTACAGAGAAGAATTTATGTAATCTTTTTTTTATATTTAGGAATGTTTCAGCTATGATTTAAAGTACATTTAGTAATTTTTCAATTCACTTCACACGGAAATCTTTGAGGATGATTTGTTTTGACGATTGTAGAAAGCTGCAACAAATACAAAACTCACCGTCGTTAATTGTTCGACCGTGCGTTAACTTTCAAAGGTTTCAGTTACGGAACAAACGAAGGTCAATTATTTAATGAACAGTCGCGTGTGATCTATTCACTCGTGTGAAATCGTAATTGGACACAATGCTTCACCGCAGAAAACTACAAGCGGTTCTTAACAGTACCGTTTCATGCGAATGATAAATTATGCAGCGCTGTACACCAACTTGAGAACCACTGTATTAGAGGAAGAATTTGCGAAATCCGTGATAACCCGTACTATTTCCAATTATCACAAAAGGAAATGTGGCGCATTAATTATCGAAGCTTGAAGCGACGTGCCTTATATTACTTCAATTTTCTGTAATGCCAGTTACTTTACCCGGCGACGATGTCTTCCTCAATTATTCTCGAGCTCATTACTCGTGATTGGGCCCGCGTAATACTGACTCGAGTAAAAGTGAGAACGAATCTCTTTGAGACTGGGAAACGGTTGCAAACATTTACTACGGTTACGTGTTGCAATCAAATTTATATCAAAATAATCTTGCTTCCCCAAACATGATTTTACTAGACTTTCCAGTACACGTAATGCAATGAATATTTAAACAATTTTACATTTCGAGTTTCTTTAAATGAATTTCGATCTAATTTAAATGGATGCTTCATGTTTCAAAATAAATTTGTAATTGTAAATATATACATGTGTGAAGTTTATTCATGTACATATTTATAATAGAAAATTCATTTGGATGCATGCAGCCTGTCATTTAAATTAGACAAATTTCTTCAATAGAAATAGAGAATACGAATACTTATGGGACTGACTGTATAAACATACATTTAAATCCAAACACTTCTTCAAGGTTTGCTCAACTTCCCTAGGATTCAGACCACTGTGCACCGCGCAGATCAATAAAAACAACGTATAATTCCAGCATTCGCGGAGCCTACAAATACCAACCCCTTTTATTGTTACATCTATTTAAAAAAAATCAAGGAACGATGCAATCCATGGCGAAACAATTGCCCGATCCCGATCAGTCCCGGCAGACTCGTCTGAAGGCGGTTCAAACGGTTCTGCGAGTGCAATCGCTTTTTACCATCGACAGCGGTGGCCTCTTCTGCAACTCGCCACGGTGGCTAGTTAGAGAATCGCTTCCCGTTCGTCGGCGGCCGCAGCCTATATACAGCCTAGCTCCACGTAGTCGTACGCGTATTTAGCGCGTAATTTATATAAGAAGAGAGGCACGCTTGGTTCCACCCCAAAGCACTTCGATCCACTGGCGCCAGCAACTCTCGTTTCACGTTTTCCATGGAAAGCGGTCGAATCGTTCGTTGGAACGTCTTCGTTTCGCGACACTCGTGCTTGTTCTGTGGATCCACGCGTTCGTATAATCGACAAACGTCAATAACAACGAAAGAAACGAAAAGGGGAAGCTCGAGGGTCGATTTCCAGGCAACGTGGTGCAGCGACCAATTAGCTATCACCTTAATTAAAAAATAGGTACGCCACTGTGAGCACGTAGCAATTGTTGCGGAGAGGAGGCGTATAACTTCCAGTGTTGCATCGAACATCCTCGCGTCCGGATCGCGGAACTCGATTCCTCCACGTCGATGGCAGCCAACTGCCTTTTTTTTTTGTTACGTGCCGATTTTCGTCGCACCTGTAATTCGTCTACGCGTCCTTCTGTCGTTTGGAACGTGCCCGTCCGAATTTCCGCCTGACCTGGTTTCGGTTTTCCGTAGAAGTGGCACGGACTCACGGAAACCCGACGTCTCTCGTCGTAAACGGGATTTTTCGTCGAGTCCACCTTCGTTGGCTCCCACGTGCGGCGTGGCGATATTTTGTAGTGTTTATTGTCGAACACGCGAGGACACGTTTATGCGTGAAAGCAGCTTGCGAAACGAGTCGAAGGACAACGAGATCGGGAGAAGCTACGCGGAGAAGGAGAGGACAGTCGTTGAAGAATTCACCACGCGAACAGAAAACACCCGAGGCTGCTGGAAACCTTAGAATGCAAATTCTCGTCGGAACTGTAATATTCTTTAAAAAGGAAACAGCAGAATCCAGGTTACCGCAAGGACAAGAAGTTTCTCTGGTGACCGATAAGCGTAAGAACACGCACGCCTAAAGACCCGCGAATTGAAATTCTCGATGAAACATTCGAAATGTTCGAAGAAATTCAGGTTCTCGCGAAGACAAAGAGATTGTCTAGCAACCGAACTGAGCAAAACACAGAGAGCCATTGAGCGATCGAACGAACAAGCGTCGCTTAATCATTGCACTACCAGCAACTCGAAATGCTTTCTTAGTATTCTACTGCCACGAATGCTAAGCTTACAATTAGATTGACTTCGAATTGAAATCTCTATTTTGAGATTTGAGAATCGGGTCACTTTTGCTTTACCGGCAATCATTTTATTGACACTTGGAGTCCCAAAGAAACGAAACCTAAACCGAGTGACTCGAAGGATTAAATTCAAAGAAACAGACGTAGAAAGGACCCCAGGAATCCGACAGCGCGATCGTATTCCCGAAACGTTTTATGAAAGACCGTTAACGAATTCGAGGCGACCAGCACGGATTTTTCGAGCCTGGTGACCCAATGTGCCGGATAGTAAACCGTCTCGGCGACCTCCTAACTCCTTTAAACCGAATTTAAAATGCGTAGCAGTGTCGCGTCGGACGATTGTCTCAAATCTCGACCGATCGTGAGCCGATTCCCAACTAAGGCGTGCTCCTGTCGTTCGATAATTGCTGGACGTTTAAACAGAGCATGTTCCCGCGAAGATTGATGACCCTTCGCAGCTGTCATCCCGTCCTTGGTCGGTGAAATCTTCGCCGATTTGAAAAGATAGAGAGCTACAAGGATGCACGGTTACTCGAAGGAGTGTCCGTTCCAAGAAAAGGCTAGGATCAACGTCGTGTCGCCGGCACAGAATGAAAGCAGAGGTCACTGACACATGGATTCGACTAGAGGAGGTCTTCTCTCGTCTTCATCGACGACTTTACGAGCCGAGTCGTGTTTGCGCGGGCTTTCTGCAAATAGAAAGAGCATCGATGACCGGATGAGAGGTGTCTGGTGCGCGTTAACCTTGAACCTCGAAGTACTTTGCAGCCTGTGACCACGCGAAGAGACGTAGCGCGCGGAGTACGGCTCGAGTCCGTTCGAAATTCGAATCGTCAGCGAAACAGGATTCGAATTTAGGGAAAATTCCCGGCTGCTCTAGTTTCTAGCAGGTAGTGAACGAAAGTTGTGCGATAAGAGCCCGTTGAAAAATGTTTTCGACCGGATCGTGATAGCCAAAGGTGACACCGAGACTCGGTTTCTCGTCGGACAGGAAACTGGTCTCTGGCAAAACTCGTACCATTCGAGCAACAATGTCAGGTTCACGCGAATTCCCGGTACTCGGTGTTAATTGATGTTAAACGGAACCGACGCTCGCTGAAAACGACGCTAGTTTTGCTGAATTACGCGCACCGTGGTTTGTTTGTGATTTAATTGGCGTTCCCGTTAGTGCAGTGCTTAAAACTTCAACAGTACATTCCGTTGTGCTGTGGAATTCCTAATCGCGGGTTTTAACGAGGTGTTTACCTATGGCGAGCGTTCCGCGAATCGCCATCGGTTAGGGTGAACGGGAAGTGGAAGAGTGAGTGGCTGCGGAGGGGATACTGACTTTAGATTTTTCAAATTTCGGACAAAAATGGAAATCTGATAGAGTGGTGTTTAGGTTGAGTGCATTTTTAAATTTCATTCTCCTAGGTTTGGGAGAGCAACACCTGAGTGACTATCTTCGGATGTCGATGCAAGATATATCATTGGAATCGAGAAACTTTTACGATTCTGATTGCAATGGTAATCTTATGCAAGTGGGGCCAGAATTTAGAAAATCATTCAGGAAAGTAAATCCGGAAGATTAGTTAGATCGAGTGTATTTGTATTCTCTACAATTCGCACCTGAATAACTTTTGACAAGTGTTGGCGCAAGATACCATGCCAAAAAGTAAATTTCCAACTCTCGTTGCCTAATATTCATACCTGAATGACTCTCAACAGGTGTCAATGCAAGACGCCATGTCATCCGAATCAAGTAACCTGACGCGCAACATCTGACGCAACCCGGCGTAGTCAGCGTAAAAATCGACAATGCAGATTAAAATCGAGCGTTGACCGATGCGCGCAACATGGAGTCCGCGGTAGCGTGCAACAAGAAGCCGGAGCGCAGGTCTACGCGATCGTCGACCTCGAAGAATCGGTTTTCCTCACGAAACACGCGCTCGGAAGCTTTCTACGCCGACGTGGAACCGTTATCCGTTCGACGCGCATTGCATAATTCCGCTGGCCCAGACCCAGATACAAATTCCGCTCCAAATTCCAGCGGATCGACGGAACGCTCTAAGAGGTATCACACTTCCGGTCGCGCGAGGCACTCGGACGCCAGAAACGCGACAGAAATCGATCCAAGGGGTGGAAGGCATCCTCATCAAGAAATATTTTACACGATTCCTCGAGACGTGGCAGTCTCGCGGAAAGAAATCCTCAGAAAGTACAGCATAGAGAAGGAAGACAGAGAGTCTACCTCGAAATATGCCGACACCATGGGTCATCAATGGAAACGGACGGTGGATGTGGACAAAGACCAACGCGAAAGACCCAGAACCCTGCCCTCGATAGCCAGAAGATCGCACGGGGATTCGGAAAATATTACCCATCCTTCACAGGCATTCAGGAAGATCTCGAGGCAGGACATATTGCGCAGACGTGCCAGTGTAGACGGTCCGGTTGCTGTGGCTCGTGGTAGGAGTCATTGGAACGGGAAGCTAGAAAGTTCAGAGGCGAAAGGTGGCAGCTCATGCAGTTTCCCGAGGAACGTCCCGAGGCCGAGGAGCACTAGGTGGGGCAAGGAGGATGAGAGAGAGTCCAGGTCGGCCTGCGATTTCCTGACAGTCACTACCAAGCTGCAGGACATTAACAGCGGCCTTGTGCCGAGACCGTCGACCTTGCCCAAGATTGTTCACGCATCGAGGACACCCCGGGTAGTGGAGGAGTGGACTAGCCAGCCTAGGCTAGCTAAAGATGCGGTGAAGAAGGAGCCTCCAGTCTACGGAAGGATACGCAGGAGGAAAACTTCGCTGCCAGCCAACGCTGGGACCCTCAGAGGGTCTGCGTCCTCTTTGAACAGCCTCTCCAGGTACTCCAAGTCGGGTCATCAGCATTTCAGAGAGAGAGCCGTGGATGTCGAGTTCAAACCGACCACCAGGCACCTTCGAGATCCCGTTTCTGACGCGCCTTATCACTTGGCAACTCTACCTCACGTTGACATGAGAACGAATCCTCAACGAAATGCTATCTTCACCAAGGTGTCGGACAGAACGCCTAAAGGCTTTCGAAGTCATAATAACAAGGCTGATTCGAAGGAATCGGGCAAGCTCGAGGCAATAGACGCTGGTCAACGGACGATGTCGCGTAGAAGGATCATTGACAAGGTGAAGGATGCGAACGCCTACGAGGACCAGAACAGTTCAAGGACCGAAGACTCTGCCGACGTTCCGTCAGAATATCAGTCAGAAAGTCAATCGTATCGGAGCAAGGACTCCGAGGTATACGGAAGCAATGGCGATGGCGATGCACATCGGTTGAAGGATACGAATGGTTTGTCAACGGTGGTCGGATCGAATACGTTCGATCATCGACATAACGGCGTTTGGGGTAAATCCATGGAGTCGACCAAGCAAAGGTCGAAGTCGCAGAGCAGACTGATCGAGAACTTTCGCCCAAGTAATCGCGATATCGGCGCGGTGACCAGGCTCGCGACCACTCTTCCAAGTTATGTGAAAAGTTCGAGAAAGTGTTCAACCGAGAAGCCGCCAGAGACCGAGTGTTACAGGAAACTGTCCAAGGAAACTGGAATCTCGACGAAACAGAGCAAGGAGAGATCGAACTACGTGAAGAAGTCCGCTGCCAGGAACGTAAAAGCGTATAACGAGGCGAACAGTCGCTCGAATTCACCTGTGACGACGTCCTCGATTTTTGGATTCTGCACAGGGAAGAGAAAAGTGCACACGTCGAGTAATGATGCAACGAAGGTCGAGAGTGCGCCGTCCTATCCGTCGTGGAATGTGAAAACGGTTAGCATTGATGCAATGTGGTCTGATAGAAAAATCCGTGGTGGGAGGTATTGATCTGTGATCTATTGTTTGGGTGATCTAGATGTTCATGTTGTTTGATAGATCAGTGCTGACTTGCGTGCAGTGAATGTCGATATTTAGGTGTTTTGTCGAATATGCTTGAAAGGTTAAACCATCTTGGAGATTTGGATTGGTTGTTGTTATTTAGGAATTAATTGCAGTGAACGTACACGTTCGAAAATTTTGAGCTTGTAATGTACAGGGAGTTTCGTTTAAATTGGAATGGTTAAATATCTCATTAGTGGATGAAGCTATAAAAATAATGTTTTCTTTTCGATAATTCATCTTTATTTCGAACAGTGACCTCATTTAGAATGATGCTTTCTCATAAATGACATAATAGTGTCGATGATTTGTGTCCTCCATCGAATGTTTTGGTTAAAGTTTTCTCACATTACTTTCATAGGAGTATCATTTTTTATTCGACACTTTTTTGTTTAATCTTATCATCACTGGATATGTGAGATTGTTCCTCCAAGTATCATCAAAATCCTTCATCGACCTATAATGAATTTGATTATAAAATTCTAATGAAGATATTAGAAAAGAATGTTACTGGTAAATATCTTCCTCTACGTGCTTCTATAATACATTAGACGCAAATTAAGATCCTAAATTAACTATCTACCGTTCTCGAACTATAAACTGCAATTCAATCCCTCATTTGACTAATATTATCATTATTGAACCAGAGTTTATGCCATCAAGTATGATCAATATCCCCTTTCATCTAATAATAGTCTTGGATGTCAAGTACACATGATACCAAGCAAGTAACAAAGAAGAATTGCCTGTTCTTTATCTGCAAACTGCAATATAATCTTTTCTTTGATTACTAATATCGTTAGGAGTAAAATCATCAAGGTCGCCGATCATCTCATAATGGACTTTAGGTGCGATTGCTTCAATTAAAAATATTTATCAAACATTTTTATTTTATTTTGAAGTTAGGGTTTTAGGAAAATGAATAGTGTTCATTATCCGTGTAAAGAAAGTCCAAGAAGTGACAGAAACCAGGAAAAATGATAAGATCAAGGTTTGTTTTGACTGATTTTCATTTTTCTGGAAAAATTTGTTGTTTTTCTAAAATTCTACTGATCAGCTCAGATGGCATATTTCCATTATTAGAGGTATAGGGTACACATGAGTGAAAATTTTCATAAAAAAAATTCGAGCACTTTGGTTTCCATGTCTGCCAGAGTCCAATTCCAAAGATATTGTAACTGAAACAAAAACATTTTTAAAATGTTTAAGACAGGAGAAGTTATAGCAAAAACAAATAGACGAAAGGATTCTACACTCAGTCGAACGAAGATTGATGTATTAGACGTATTGCATGAATATTATTATGTACCTGGTATATTGAATACCAACGAAATTACATAAATGAGTCTTACGCATAGATGCCTTTCTCCACATTCCTCTACATTAACACTTAACCTGCATTTATGTGTTACCTGTGGAGAACAAAATATTCCTTTTTTAAAGCGTTTTTCGTTAACTCTTTTACGTTAGATTCGATTTAGATATTACGTACAGACTTTTTATAATATCAATTTTTGTAGAAATGTATAATATTTTTAATATCACTATTTTATTTAAAAACCTAAATAAAAATTATTTTATTATTATCCAATATATCTATAGAAAACACCAGTATTCAGATCATTCGTTAAGACAATTGTTTTTGATAAAAAAATTGTTGAATGCAGCTGTAATTTTCACGCGTCCACGGTGGCTTAGCCGTCAAATCGTGTTAAATCGAAATGAAAATCCAAAGTTAGCCATGTATTTATGTCCAACCCTTTCTTTTTCAGGGTGAATTGGTGTGGTTCGATCCTGGTGTCGGCCACGTGTTGCCGGGTGAAGTTTTGGAGTATCACAGAGCCGCGAACGTCCTCTCTGTCCAAGCGGTGATCGCTGGCAAGGTATGAAAGTCAATTTATTCTTTCCCGCGAGAAACCGGTGTCCTAATGACCCCTCTCGAATCCAAACGACGAGTAGAAAGGGGACACCGCACGGCGTGTAAATTACACGCCATTCAAACGATCGGTCGCATAAGTTACGCAAGTTCCGCGGTACGTCTTCGCTTATGATGCCCGATACCCGAACGCGTCCTCTTCATCGACGTTCGACTGCTCGTTTCATCGCTGGTTGAATAGGAATCGGATATTTACCGTTCGTCCTCATAGACAAACTAACAATGAAACCACACCGTGTGTTATTATCTCGAAATAGAGGAACAGGATAGAAGTGTGTTAGGCTATGCGCTAGTCAACAATACGGGTCCACTTCGAGGCCAACTAACAACCGGTTATTCTGCATTTCCTTAAGACGACGCACGATGCGAGTGGTCGGTAAACGTTCAATGTTCCATTGATTTTTTGTTGAGACAATTTGACATAGACATAACAGGAAGGGATAGTTGGGTGAGTACTTATTACAGCCACTCGAGTGAAGATGTAGCAACGTTATGTTAATGTATGGTTGTCAGAAAGCATTTAGTTATCAAAGTACTATCGGAGATAATAACTTCATTAGCAACATCAGCATCAACATTTTTTATGTACGTTTCTCTTTATCACATATTCTATCATCCCTAATTTATTGTCTTTTGGAGCACAAAATAATAGTAAAGTAAAGATTACTTTCTTATATTTAATTCCATTCAATTTAATTATTCATTTGCAGGATATTGATTTCTTCTGTCATTGTCTTATTTCAATGCAGAACTTAGTTGTTATTAAATTTGTTTCATCATAAAAAAAAAGTCTATTTGAATAAGTATCGACAGCATTACTTCAAATAGGATTGACTTTTCATCTCATGAAAGCATATTACTTTTCTTTCGGAAATTTGCCTATACCTTTCACAGCAAAAACCTGAAGTACTTGTTTAAAATAGACCACATTAAATGCAAATTCTTGCAATATCGAAGGCTGTGTAATTTCAGTGTCTAGAGAAAACGGTACTTTATCGAACCTCCTTTCTTTTCCGCAAAAGGAAGAAATAAGTTGTCATTCTGGAAATGGTAGTATGGCAATGTCTAAAGAGATTAGTTAAAGACTTCTCAGTATTCACAGGCTCGTTGTATACCTTTCAGACTGCATTTCTTGTTTCTTTCTGTACAAACTGATTCATTTACCGAGGCAGATCTACATGTATCATGAAAATAATGAAGTTTAAGGACCTGCGAACAAACAAAAGAAATTGATTAATAATTCTTTGATAGAGAACAGACACTCGTACATGCATGCCTTAAAACTGACCAGATTAAACTATAAGGTACCCACAAGCAATACCAAGCTACGATAACTAAGGAAATGATACTACAAGGAAGAATAGGACGGACGCGAAACACGGACGCGCGGTCGCGAGATTCATATCGACCGATGGATCGTCGAAGAATGAGCTCTAGCCCCTCGTAAAGGCCACCGTTTAATGTATTTCTTTCTTTGATACGCATTATTGTCAATTGAACTTAGGCGTCATCTTCCAAATATTTGGGGAGAAATTATAAAATTTCACCATTGTTTCTAAGATATTACACTTATTTATTTTTATTTAGTATCGTTTTTATATCTATATTGTATTATATTGATATAAAACACATATATATCGATTCGATCTAGACAAATTCGATGGATCGCGGGATGACAAGTAAACAATTATCGAATGGGAACAAGATTCCCGTTGCGGCCACCCGACGAAGTAGTCAAATGCATCGGGGCCCGGATAGAAAGTCGAATACCACGCATAGTTCGCGAAATACTTCCGCTAAGCCGGTCCGCGATGCCTTGGAAAATTACTCCACTGGAGCGACGTGTTGATCCCGGCGTGAAAGTGCATATCGAAAAGCGGCAGCGCGCCGGCTACTTGCAACACCTTCCTGCACTTTCAAGCTCCAAGGACATCGTATTGGCAACAATCGTGTCCCCGTGTTTTTCGCGTTCTCCGTCTTTCACTTTCGCGAATTCGCGACTCTTCTCTTCACGCACGTCCCCGCGAGAATGATGTGTCGATTCTGACGCTTCTGACGCCGATAAATCAAAGATGGCAGGAGCTATCTGTCACGAAATATGGATGGAGGGCTGGAAGGGAAGGGGTTCAGCATTTTTGTGTTTTCTAGGAGAAAAGGGAGGATCAAATTACATTTTATTAGGTTGTCTCAAAAGTTTCTTTTGTAATTTGCACTCAATTATTTTGTGCGGTAATGTTTATATAAATAGATAATCTAATTTCTTAGATGTTGATGTTGTAACAGTAATGGAGCAAAATGAAATTCGTTTAATGAATTGTACACAATTCAATAATGTAACATTAGACATAAAATATTGTGTATGTATTACTTATTAATAGAACGAAAGAAATTTGTAGGACAACCTAACATATTCTTGACAAACCAGACCGTTTTCAAAGAATAAAACAATTTTTCGTTATACTTAGTTATAAGAGATAAATTAAAAATAATAGCAAATAAAAAAGTTTTGATGGCCTCTTAGAAGCATACGTGCTTGTCAGCATATTTTATCAGCCTGCTTAATTATTGAAAGCACATTAAATAGGGAAATTTGTATCATTAGGAAATTCCGTAGGTTCTGTGCCATAATGTCTAAACTCACTAATTATAAGCATAGCGTTGAACAGCAGTCTTGTGCTGTACTTTGTAGTGAACGGGTGTTTATCTGTATAGTATGACTTATATAAAAAGGATAAACAAAATTTGTGTATTTATTTTATCAACGCTAAAAATTGTGAAAGTTGTGCGTGGTTAAATTGGTATGAACTTTAAGATTATCGCGAATTAAAAGGACGAGAACAGATTACGGGTAACGGAATTATGTACGCCAAGTAATCTGGAGGAAATGACACAGATGAACTTCGAAAAGCGAAACGAAAGGGAGGTTACACGGTCTGGAATAGCTGATTAACCATAAGTATAAGATATTATTTATTTTTCATACATAAACAAACACGATTTTCTAAAACGGTATTAATTGGGACAACGTGTCATTTTTAAATGTTGATTGAATGAAAATAATATGTTTCTTCATTGCTCATAGTAAAATGAACTTAATATCGTTAACGTTTTTCTTTTTAAATTATTATATTATTATAAACGACAATTTTCACCATGTAAATTGAATACTTGATTTCAAAAGGCTAATAAATCGCATGATTTCCAATAGTGGAATCTTACTTTTCTATTATATTTCTAGGTATAATCACTTTCATTTTTCACAAGAAACTGTTCATACATTTTATTTACTTATCAACCAACTGCAATTTATTTTGCCAGCGATGGGGAACATTTCAATGAGTCGTAACTAATGAAATTTCTTTAGAAACAAATTTATATTATTGAAACTTAACCGAACCAAAATTGTTTTATGGAATAGATCATATTTTTTGCATTCTAAATATTTTCTGAATAGCGAAACATTCATGAACCCTCTTAAGAAATTTAAAATTCTGTTCATGACGTAACTGCAAACTTGGTTCGCAAGCAAGAATTTGATCGATTTAAAATATTCCTGAAAGATTCCATGAAACCGTTTAGGAATGTATCGTAATATCTCATTAGAACTAATCATACGTTTACGATTCCGTTATGAGAGTTAAATATAGACCTGAAGATATAGAACTTGATGTGTCGAGTTGATTTAAATTTAACGAGAGGTTTATAAGTTTATATTTCCACGTAGGATGTAAACACTGTCAGAGGGGTTATCTTCAATTTATTAACTATAATTTATTAGTCAGTATTACGTTAATATTAGCTTCGTAATTGACACCTGAAGTCGGAGATAAATAATTACACGCTACAAACTACTATCATAAACAAAAAAATACATGTACCGTTGTATAAAATAATTCTGAATCATAATAACAAAAACTTGTACGATTATTCAAATCTCAATTATATATTCATACACGAATATTAATAGTAAACGATTAACGAAGCTATTAAATTCGACTACATTATTACTTTAATGCAAGGATTTCATTGTGTCGTTACTTATCGTAAACTTCATTTTACTTTGAAATATTATAGAAGCATTACAACATTAAAACTTTGTAGTAAATGTATATAATTTAGAATGGTTCCTTCCTCGTTAATGTCTTCTAGCAAAAGTTATTATCAAGGATATATAGGAAGGTAAATGTTATTATATGTTATTGTTGTGCCTCGTTCCGTGTTCTAGTAAAGACATACTAGAATATAAATAGAAATATGTAATATTCATGTGTTAATATCAAGAAACTGTACAAAATTATAATACGATAAAATTTATAGACGAAACAATAGTATGCGCATGAAGAACTCACGGGTAGTCTCATTAAGACTTTCCGCGTCTTAATGAGTAATTCATTAACAGCCACCGTTACTGTATATATGTATTACTTAACTACCTAAGGCATTAGTGCTACTATGTCAATAGGTCTCTCCGTTGTTAGGACTTTTATATTTGTTTATCTGTGGATATTTTTTATCTACGCACTATTACCTCATCTAATAAACTTATCATTTATAATTTTTAAGTGATTTTTACTAATTCATTATTTATTCTAATATCTATTAATACACTTGTAAAAAGAGAGTTGAATAGTCGTATATATCTACAACAAATTTTGAGAAAATAATTTTTGCTCGAAGACATTATACTAAAATAATGTATAAGAACGAGTAATTAATTGAATGTTTAGCAATTTACTGTAGGATATTTTTAAATGATTGCATTTCTTTGTGATCTATGTAGACATGTATTTTGAGTTAGGTGTAATTGGTCACGTAACATTTATTGACGAGCTTAGTTAGCAAATTCGCTCGTGGTTTTATTTTTATGAAACTTCGTCGCGCAAGCTTGACTCTAGCATTTGATTACTTTCTACGTAGTAGTAACGTCTTATGTTCGATTTCTTGAAGCATTGTCGTGCATTAGTAGCAGAGTGTGGTTCAACGGTGTCCCATTATAGATGACGATGCACACCGGCGTAGAAATAAAGGATTTATTATCGGGTAATCTTATTATTTAGCATGGTATATTTTATTCAGGAATATAAGTATACTTTAGCCATGCAACTACCTGGAAAGGAAGTAAGAGAGAGTAAGATTCTGAAATGAATCCGAGGCTCGTGGTAAAAGACCTTTTATAAAACAAGTCGTGAAATACTGCTACTGATAACTACACAAAAAGGAACATTAAAAGAACATTGACACATTAGGAATCAGTGTCCTATTTATTCTAAATTAATCAAATGCATTGTGTGACTATTATTAAAAATATCAATATTTCAGTAAAATCCGTTATAATATTTTATTATCCTTCTTTTTAATAACCAAAATTTAAGTTGCTCCAAACATCCCAGCTGTTTAATTTCCATTTGCATTTTTACTTTTTCTTTTCTATCGAGGACAGGACACTTTCCCACAGCTACTATTAATAAGGAGAAGGATCGTTTAATAGATCCCTGGATTTACCAACGCGTTGTTCCGCTCGAATAATTCACGAATACATAAATAACGACTACTTAATTACTTCCTAAAATCATAAAATAAAATGAACGCAACGGAGGGTTGATACACGAGGCCGCGTAACCTTGGAAGACTTTCAGTCGTCGAATCAGTGAAAGGAGCTCCTAATAAATTTTCAACAATTTCACGAAGGACTGGGACGCCCATTAGAACCCTCTAACGGGTTCGATTTCTGTTTACTACGGCGAATCGAACCGGTGCAACGATATGCGAGTCGCATTCCCCGCAATCGCGCAGAGGCGACGCCAATGGAATTGCAACTGCAAACTCAGGCAGCCGGGTATCCGGTTAAGTCTCACATGAGTGGCTTTCGCGTCTTATGTGAATTCGCGCGAATCTTCCTTTTTTAACGCGCATTCTCTCTGCGGAGATCGGGTCGCAACCGTCGTGGAAATCAGGCAAAAAGCGGCTGGAAAAAAGACGCTGACAAGGAAGTCTCAGTCGGATGCACGAGTTAACAAGTCCAACCTCAGGAAAGTTTACTCCTGGAATCCATTGGGCCACGGAAACTCTTAGAAATGCATCTAAAAATGACGGAGGAATTTGCCTCTGAACGTTGGATCACGAAGCACCGACCAAATCCACGATTGCTAACAAGGCTAACCTTTAGAGTGTTCCTCCTGTAATGTTCTGACGCATAGACACAGAAATGGAAGAAATTGCCGTGAGCGTTAAACCGTGAAGCATCGACCGAGTCCAGGATTGTTAACGAGACTAACCTCTGGAAAATTTCCTCTGGAATCCTTTAGTCCAGAGAATCCCTGAGCAAAGGATCTAAAAATAGAAGACGCTGATTTAAAATTAAGATCACGAAGCATTTATCAAGTCTGTGACTGTTGAAACGAACAACCTCTGACATCATTTGTCCCAGAGAATCTTAAGTTCGTGTTCGTATATTTTGAAGAATGATTGATATATCAGTTTTGCTATTGCACTTAATACACACATGTTCATGGGTAAAATGAATGGTAATCTTTGATCAATGGATCTAAAGATAAAAGAAGAAGTGATTCTGAAAGTTACACCAAGAAGTAGCAATCAGGTGACTGTTAACAAATCGGTTAACTCGGGGAGTTTTTAACAAATAAATCTAAAAATATATAAAGGAGATACTGTGAGAGCTTGATCACAAAGCAACGAATGAATTCTAGGACTGTTAATACAACTAACTTCTGCGGGTTTCTTCCATGGCTCAGTGAATTTTCATACATATAGATTTAAAAAAAAAGAAGTTGCTCTGATAGCTAGATCACGAAACATCACTCAGGTCCACGACTATTAACGAGACTCTGATAAGTTCCACCTAGAATCACTTAACGCAGGCAATCTCTGACGAATGAATCTAAAAATAGATGTCGACTTGAGAGTTGGATCACAAAGTATCAACCAGGTCCACGAATATTAATGAGCCTGGCACCTGGGAAGTTTCTTGAAGACCCCATTAGCTCAGGAATCTCTAAGACGTAGGGTCTCAAAAGTCCACAAGTGTAAAAATTCAAGTTGCATCTCATAGCATCGATCACTGACAACAATTTCTCTAAAATCACCAGAAAATAATTCATCGATCCACCAGTCTAATTCCACAAAATGGCTAACACGGTTCACTACGACGTGCCAATAATTGACCAAGGATCAACAGCTTCCTCCGAGGTACCTTCCCACTGGGTCATCGCGAATTCATCAGAATCTCCAGCTTCGTCTGGCATCGATACGTTTCATCTTGATCAGCACGAGCCAGACAGATGTTTCGAGCCAAGCCAGTGTCGGAAATCCCAGGCAGAGCCGTGGTACGAAGTTCCTGTTCAAAAGTCAAGGTTACGCTCGAAAGAAAGTGTCTTCGACCTCAAGGACGAGGAGGTGTGTTTGTGCGCGACGCAGCAAGACTTCGTCGAGTGCCATTACAAAACGACGAGATCGGTATTGAAGAACTTAAAGCCGCTTCTTGGTGGTTTGAGCTTCGACGACGATGGCGACGACTTGCGTAAAGAATTCCTCGATAACTCGCCGGACTTCTCGACGACCTCGTCGACGTCCTCCCGCGAGTTCTTTCGCGTATATCCGAGAGAAGACGAGGAAAGCGACTCTGGCAGCTATTCGAGGAGGCAGGGTACCATCACGAGGACGATGCCTAGAGATGCGACCTTGAGGCCGAAATCGAAGAGGTCACCGGAGCCCTTGACGTACCTCTGCGTGCGCGTAATCGACGAAAATGTAATGTGGTGCGAGAAATTTTCGAATTTTTTTAGGACAGTGGTTTTTGGATTGTGGTCTGCTAATTTTTTAGTCGTCCGGGGATATTAGGAGTGCACACGATTAATAGAAACTTAGGGAGTTCATGAGAATGAAGCAACATGTGTGAAAGATAGTTTACTTTATTGAATTTTACGTTTGAGAAAGGGAGCGTTGCTTTTGAAAGTGTTATTGAATATTAATCGACGAATCACGTAAAATTATTATTAAATATTGTGAAATAAATGACAAGAAAAATACGAGATCGATGGAAATCTATTATCTTTCACAAAATTTATTTTTATGCATGGAATAAAATTGCATTTTTCAACTATGAATTATTTTATTTGAGAAGTAATTTTATAATGTGGTAAAGAATAATAACTTTATTATTCTTTAAAGGTTCTTCTATATTCTTTCTCCTTATACACCAAGAAAAATTCAGAAGAATTTACAATTATATATTATAACTAAGACAATAACAAATGGGATATTTTATGTTCCAGCCTCAAATCTTCACCCTCACTAATTTGAGTGGCGTGAAACCGAGGCAGGATCTTGGACAAAATGGAATCGAGGACATGATACAGTTAAAGTAAGTTAATATCCTGTTATTCTAATCTACTTATAACATAAATCTAAGTGCAGTATGTAAATTACAGCGACCTCAACGAGGCATCTTTATTATGGAACTTGAAGATTAGATACGACAAGGAATTAATATACGTACGTTTGTGTTCTTTCTACTTCTCGTTAATGTTAACGATTCTTACCTGATTAAAATTACACTGTTACTTTTTGTTAATAACAGACATACACAGGAAGCATATTAGTGGCGGTGAATCCATACAAAATGTTTGACATTTATGGCTTGGACCAAGTGAAACTGTACGAAGGGCGGATACTCGGGACATTGCCACCGTGAGTTTTATTTCATTTGAAAGTAAAGAATTATAATACGCATTCGTCGGTATTTTTCAAACTTTAATTTTTCGTGGACCCCCTAGAGTAAATTTTTATTCATTTATTATTCTAGATGAATATGTTTATTGTTTTCATATTTTTATTTAAAATGAACACATTAGTATGGGTATTCCGAAGAGCCATTTATTATTATGTCATGATAAATTAATTTCATTTCATAAATATTATATTAAGACTCATTGCTCGCTTCTCAAGTAAAGTTGATTTATTGCAAGACAAACATAAATTAATTAAATAAGATGAATGATGTTACTTCAATTTTAATTTCATATAATAGAAGTCAAAATTGAATTGTATCAAAATATACATCAGTCGGACATTTTGCGTAATTCTATAAAACTTGTTCCTTCCTCGATGCCTATAATAATTGAAACTAGTCTTTCAGTGAAATTAATCATTCCACCGCAAAGGGTTGAATTATTCACGGTAACTCCTGCTATTCCCCATGCGATATTTTCACGCAATGTACCGTATTAATACTTTGTATCGAAAAAATGTTACCATGCAATTCCAGACACCTGTTTGCCGTGGGCTCGTCTGCGTACAGTCAAGTAACCGCTGCAAATAACGCCAGCGCGAATCAGGTGGTCGTCATTTCCGGCGAATCCGGTTCAGGAAAAACGGAGTCCACGAAACTCGTAATGCAATATCTAGCGGCGGTTAATCGAGCGCCGAACAACCTGGTCACCGAACAGATACTCGAGGCGACGCCATTGTTGGAAAGCTTCGGGAACGCGAAAACGCCACGAAACGATAACAGCAGTCGATTCGGGAAATACCTGGAAGTTTACTTCAGAGAGTGAGTGTTTACCGCTAGAAATTACTGTAAAATCAAACGCGATAGCCGTTGAATTACTTCCGACGATTCGATGGTCAATTTCTGATAATGGTGAACGATTCAAGATACTTTGGAGGATATTTGAGAAACGAAGTTCTTATGATAGTAAATACGTCCAAATGATGAGAAGTTATGATCGTGTTGATGTTCAAGAAAGTTTCTTCCGACTGGCTATGGAAGATTAAAGTTATCGTTGAGAATGATTCGGCATTTTTAGGCTGGATTACTAATCGCGATGAGCATTCTCTGTGTTCTAGAGAATGATATATAAATGGGAAAGAAATTTGATATTGCAATATAATTTTGACAAGAATTAACGAAATTTGACAAACGAAACAAACTTTTAAGCTACTGAATATCTCACTCAAAAATAATTTGAACAATCCACTAATGATTTTAAGCACTGTACATTTAAAAGTGTACGAAAAAAAAACGCGTACTACTAAATTCTGAGCGAACAAAAGAAACAATTATAAATCGTTACTTTTAGCGGAGTCATCGTCGGTGGAAGGATCACTCAGTACCTCCTAGAGAAAAGTAGAATAGTCACCCAAGCGTCAGAGGAGAGGAATTACCACGTGTTCTACGAGCTCCTAGCTGGCCTCGACCAGCAACTCAGGGATAAATACGGGTTGCTCACGCCAGACAAGTACTTTTACTTGAACCAGGTGATTTGAACGGTCGGAATTACGCGGAACATCGTTCTCAATGCGCAGATGAAGTTACAACCTCAGCTTTCAGGGTGGGAACTGCGAGATCGATGGCAAAAGCGACACTCAGGACTTCAAAGCCCTGTTATCCGCCATGCAAGTGTTGGGGTTCACGTCCGAGGAGCAGGACACGATATTCAAGATACTCGCCAGCGTGTTGCACCTGGGGAACGTGTATTTCCATCGTAAGCAAATGAGGCACGGCCAGGAGGGCGTGGAAGTTGGCTCTGACGCGGAGATCCGTTGGGCAGCTCATCTACTTCAAGTCAACTCCGACGGGATCATCAGGGCACTCACGACCAAAACAACAGTACGTGACAGAGAAATATAGTTTTAGTTTTAGTTCGTTTATTTTCTTGAAGTGCGTAGTCAATAATCATAGACCATTACACTTGATATACTTGCATGGAAGGGTTATTACAAGAGTGGTACGAAGGTAAGAGTATAAAAATAAATTGTTATAAATTCAGTAAAAGATTTATGGAAGGCACTAGAATTCAACTAACAATATATATAGTTCATTTATAATACACATATATAGTACCTAAGGTAAAGTAGTAGAAGCATTATTTTTATATTGTTATCTCTATGTCATATTTTTAATAACTTTATTATATATAAACGTATCAAGTGTAATAGTTTGAGATATATCTATATATATTGTTACATTTTTATTTTTTGATATTTACTATATTAAATATATTATTAGTCATCGGTTATTGTGTTATTGAAAATATTAATAATCCAAGGGGACCATGTGAGTGTAGCAAGTCGTAACTCCATTAGTAGTCTTGTTGGAGGAAAATATCAAAAGAATACGAATGATACAAAGAGTACTATCTTTGCATCAATCTTGCAACCTATCTTGCATTTATTTATTATTTTTTGTTTTGACATTTTTTTCTAACAGCACTGGTAATGGAGTTAAGATTTGTTACACTTCCTTAGTCTACACTGTACATTGCTATTTGCTTCTGTCATAAGAATTGACACGTTATTATTTAATAAATATCTCACATTGTCTGTCGTGTTGTGATTGTTTGACAGAGAAATATAGGAATCACAGTTACTTCAAGTTTTCCTTGATCGACTGGTAATTAAATTTGTTTACAGGAGGCAAGAAACGAGAGAGTCTTCACTGCGTTGAATATCGATCAGGCTCTGGATGCCAGGGATGCCTTCGCGAAAGCTCTGTACAGTTCTCTGTTCTCCTGGTTGGTCGCTCGCGTTAATCATATCGTCTACAAAGGAACCAAACAGACGGCCGCCATTTCGATTCTCGATATATTCGGCTTTGAGAATTTCACGGAGAACAGCCTGGAACAGCTGTGCATCAATTATGCGAACGAGAACCTCCAGTTCTACTTCAACAAGCATATCTTCAAGTTGGAGCAGCAGGAGTACGCCAAGGAAAAAATCGATTGGACGACTATCAATTATACCGTGAGCAGAAATTCAATTGTTCTTATTAAAACGAATAGACTGAAGATTGCAATCTATCATTTTTTAACTTAATTAATTTCCAAGTGAATGGATTGTAATTATAGTAGAATGGAATTACCACGTACTGCTAAAATAAGAGTTGTTCTATTATGAAAAGAAAGCATCCGATTCTTTTATGCTGCAATTACTTTAGGAATTTATTCGCAATATATATTTAATTGATTTAATTTATGAAATTATTTTCTCAGGACAATCTGCCAGTGATACATCTCATCGCAAAGAAGCCAGTCGGTATACTTCACCTGCTGGATGACGAGAGCAATTTTCCCAAAGCTACGGATCTCTCGTTCCTGGAAAAATGCCATTACAATCACGCCTTGAGCGAACTGTACTCGAGACCAAGAATGAATTCAGCCGAGTTCGCCATTAAACACTATGCTGGTCAGGTTTGGTATAACGTCGAAGGTTTCTTGGACAAGAATAGAGACACGTTGAGACCGGATGTAGTGGAATTATTAATAAGCAGCAAAATATCCGTGAGTTTCATTTCTATTAACGAAGAGAATGTTTTATCGTGACTCATGGTCATTTGTAGTAATCTTTGATTCGTTTCTAGATGGTCAGTAAAATGTTCCAGCATGTAAGGACAACTCACGAGGCTAACAAAACTATGAATAAACCCAATGGTAGATTCGTCACCATGAAACCGAGAACGCCAACAGTGTCTGCGCGGTTCCATGACAGCTTACAGCAACTCTTGGATTCGATGTCTCAGTGAGTACTCGAATCCCTTTTCAGGAACGTTGTTTATGATTCCAATTAAAATTCAAACAAGAATTGATCGAAGATCTATTATTCCATATACTAGTTTAAATTAGTATTTTTATTTTCAAACTATATATTATTTTAATTTATATTAAAACACTTTGCCTATAAAGAATCGTGAAAGTTGCCATCGAAAATATGAAAAAGTAGAGTACTTTTTAAAAACTGTTCGAAGTCAAAGCACTCGTTACGATATTCATTGAACGTCTCAGATGCAATCCGTGGTTCGTGCGATGCATCAAGCCAAACACGGAGAAGGCGCCAATGAAATTCGACATGCCATGCGTTCTCGAGCAGCTGCGCTACACAGGAATGTTGGAGACGATACGCATTCGAAAGACTGGTTACCCCGTTCGACTCGGTTTCGGACACTTCGTGGACCGATACAGATACCTCGTTTCCACGCATTTGCCCAGAGGAGCGCCCAACAAGGAGCTTTGTCGCATAATTTTGGACAAAGCTGCACCGAAGGAGGCTCAGTCTCAATACCAGCTGGGGCTCACCAGAGTGTTCTTGAGAGAATCATTGGAAAGGACTCTGGAGTACAATAGAGCACTGATTTTGGAAAGGGCAGCTATAACGGTTCAGAGGTAATGGAATATTGAAATATTCTGATTATTAGGTGATCCGAAAAGTAATGTCGTTTCTGTGAATCTCAATACTTCTTTATCATTCATCAACTCATTGATTTTAACCATTTAGTATTAAATATTTGCACACTAAATGGCAAAAGGTTGTTGATAACGAGGATAATTACATAATCGATTAAAAATAGAAATGCATCATGAATGTATTTGTCTGAATTTAATGTAAAAGAAATGACATTACTTTTCGGTACACCTAATAGATAAACTAACACGTTGAACGTCATGTCACCCATATATGAAAATCTTTTTTATTTTATACACTATATATTTACAATATTTACATTTCCAAACATATTTTGTGACTTTTATCCTCGCCCTAACGATACAAATTTTCCATTGTCCAGCTTCAGAATTCTATTATTTTCTTGATTATAATCTGCCAGCTACTGATAATGTTTTTTAATCGTATGGTTGCAGATACACCAGAGGATTTCTTGCAAGAAGGAGATTCCTCAATATCTCACGAAGTACGGTGCTAATCCAAGCCGTTTATCGCGGGTATCGCGAAAGGAAAAAGTTCAGAGCGCTGAAAAAGGCGACACTCATGGCACAGAAGATATACAGGGGGAAGAAACAGCGCGAGAGGTTTAGTGTTCTGAAGGAGGAGATGGCGAAGAGAGCAGAAATCGAGAGGGCAAGCAAGGAACGAGCAAAAGCGAAGCAGCAACGAGAGGAACAGGAGAGAACTTCGAGAGCTGTGGCTGGTGTCAATCATTTAGAAATCCCTGCTGAACTTGCGTTCATCTATAGCAAACTTGACGGTACTTAATAAAATAACGATCAAACATAAATTATTTCGAATAGTATATAAATTGTTTCAAAGTTTATGTCAGATACTTTGGCTATGAAAAAGTAGAGTACCCCTTAACTTAACAAAATAAGAAGTACTTAACAACTCAAATTAAAATTGCAATCGTAATTCAATTTTATGAAGCACTGAGAATTTAATGAAAGTAACGACGAAGAAATACTAACATTATTTCAAGTTCTTCGCTAAAAATAAAATTCTCATCTAAATCTTCAGAAAGACTAGTTTTCATAATAAAAAGAACTAATCTTATAATTAACAAAATGACTGTTTCAAATTTAAACAAACTGTCTACATATTTAATTGTCAGCCATACTAGATCATATCATATAAATTAACATAAAATTGATGTTTTCAATTAATTATTTTATTCATTATCTCGCAGACTGGCAGCCAACGCACACCGAAAGGAATCTACTGAAAGTCGTCGGTCAGGTGATACCCATGCATCACAATTACGGCCTGCCGCCTGACATTGACCAGCATCAGTTCTCAAAGTTCACGAATATCTACTTCAAGAGCCACATCTTCGGCATGAAACGGGAACCGATCAAAACACCTTTTCTGGCGAAGGCTCGAGACCAAGATTACACGGACTCGTTGATGATCTTCAAGATGATCTTGCGCTTCATGAACGAGAATAATTTAAGTGGCAAGAGGGAGCAGGCTCTGGGCGATTACATCGTGAACAAAGGGATCGTCAATGAAAAATTGAGGGACGAAGTTCTGTGCCAACTCGCAAATCAAACTTGGAAAAACGAGAACGACGCGAACAAAGAGAGAGGCTGGTTATTGTTATCGAATTGTTTGTCAGCTTTCCAGCCTAGTCCGACTCTGTTCAAGTATTTCCTCAAGTATGTATCCGATCACGCGTACGACGGTTACAAAGCCTACTGTCAGAGGAAGCTTCTGCAGGGGGAGAGAACGATATTCAGGATAATGAACAACAATCAACAAATCGTTCAGCACGTGCCGAGAAATTACCCGCCATGCGTGTTGGAATGGAGAGCGAACAGAAATCGCGTTAACATGGCGCTAAGCGTGGGATTCTACGACGGTAAGTGCTTTGGATCTCTTTCAAATATTTATTCAGCGATAAGGTAGCGCATTGTTGGGTCTTTCAATAAGAGTTAATGAAATTATCTTCTGCGAGATAAGAATTGGTAAAAGGGATAAGACGCGAAACAGAGCGGAGTTATCTCGGCGAAATGGTTAAATCGAATTACTTTTAGGTGAGACAGTTACCTGTGCGGTGGATTCGTGGACGACGTGCGAAGAATTGGCCAACCTCGCCGTTCACAATCACGGCGTCGACAATTCTGGCTGGACCATCACTCTGTGGAATCAGTTGGACGGTCCAGATGCCATCGTGACGGAAACCAATGGTTTCGATTACGTTCTTGATCTGATCTCCGAGATGGAACTAGCTCCAGCCTTCCCAGCTGCTAAACACATGTTCCTAGAACAGCGAAAGAACAGTTTCCCTCCTATTAAAAAGAGAGAGGTAAGTACAATTGTCAAAGATAACGATATCAGTGACAGTTTACGTAATACGACTTGGCGTGATTTCAGCACACGCAGATCATTCGAGAGTTAGAGCAGGAAATAGAGCCACCGGTTCTGAAGACATTCCAACCTCTAGAACGAAAATCAGTGCCGAAGCCTGTGGACAAACCTGTCGAACCGGAAATTCAGTCGCCTAGACGACCTGTCGTTCCTCCGCCGCAGCCACCTGTGGCGAAGCCATCGGTAAATTAAATTTCTTTTCAAAGTATCCCAAGATCAACGTGGAGTTTTTCAGAGTAATGTTAATTCTTCAAAATAAAATTTCTTAAATAGCAGTTTTCGTGACGTTACAATCAACTATTTTTCCACTTTTCAAATAATAATGATTCTGTATTCTTATATGATTTATTTAAACTTTAAACTATAGTAAAACGTACCCTAATACATTATTCTTCTTCGCTATTTTGGTACATTTATTTAAAATGCCTAAAACTCAAATTATATCTAACAATTAATTCAATCGTACATTTCAATTTTTATTGAACGAGTGCTCCTTTCAGGCGAGGAAGCAATCCCACGAGGCTATGCTAGAAACAACAATGGAGACTGGTCTATCGCGGAAATCAGCCCTGAACGACAGATACTTCGAGAACGAGAAGCAACGCAGTCGTAGTCTGGATAACCTGCTTCAACCGGAAGTGGTGCCGTCCCCAGTAAAACTGGCGAACCTTGGATTATCGTCGTCGAAACTGAACGAACGGTACCATAGTCTCGAAAGGATTGGAGAAACATCCGCGGTTAGCAATGTCGAGTACATGACGAGGAACGAAATCGCCCAAGAGAGAAAGTACAGCAGGATAACGAGGACAACGGAACCAAACATCGAGGAAGAAGACTTAACGATCGACTTCGAGTATCCCGATATTCAGTCGGTCAGTCAAACCGGAAGATCGGAAGATGACAAGAGCAGCTACATCAGGTCTCAAACTAGGTTCATCAAATCGCAATATCCTAGTAAGTGTCAAGGATTTGATAAATATCACAGTAATCGTAGACCCTCAATTCCGTATAGCATCTGTGACATTCAGAGTGATGGTATTGTCAGATTTTCTTGCGTTTCTTTCTTTCTTGTTGCTTACTGAAGCTAACGTTCGCTGTAACTAATCGTAAATCGTTCCTAATAGAAAATCTGAATATTTCATTCTGTACACCCGTCATGTGTCTGTGAACATTCTTCCCTGAATCTGAAGGTAAACGAGCACTGCCAGGTAGTCAATCGAGTCGCGCCTACATCGAAAAGAGCGAGTACGGCGTGAAATCCTCCGCCATGTCTGACACGAGCGAAGCACCTTCCCTGGCGTCGCACGTGAGACGAGTTAGGGTGCCTAGTCAAGCTTCGGACGTGGATCAGTTCCTGGACGAGTTGTTCATGCCGGTTCTGGACGGAAATTTGGACGAACTGTCGGACGCCAGGAGTCTGGCGGCTAGCATCAAGGGCACAAGAGACGATAGGTCTCAGAGCGATGCTGTGATCCTGGAAACTATGAGAAACAATGACATCGAGGATCAGAATGACAGAGGGAGGATAGAAACAGTCGACGACTTCATGGAAATGATGCTGAAGGGGTCTGAGACTGAAACGATCACGGCGAAGGAGTTATTAAAGAAGATCAAAGGAGGAGGCAACATGGACATACCTAATCAGAATGCGAATTTTAACTTTGGCGCCATGACACCTGGCATGATGTCACCGCCTATGATGATGCCAATGTTCAGTTCACCGCAACAAGTGCCTCCTGTGCAAAGTAACAGTATGAACATGGGGCAAGGTTTCATGCCAATACCGATATACAGCATGCAAGGGCTCAGTCTTCCTCAGTATCCCAATTCACCGCCGAATCAAAACAACGATATGATGGCTTATCAGCAGAACCTGCAGAGAGCATTCTTGCAGAGTGCCATGGCGCAGAATATACAAATTCAGCAGCAACTGTTGGCGCAGAATCAGGCTCTTCAGCAACTGCTCGTGCAGAGCCCTCAAAACTCTAACCAACAACCGGTGAGAAATTATTATTGTTGATCGGTTACCGAGAATAATTACCAGACTGCCGATGTTTATGCATGTGCACATACAGCCAGTCCCATAAATATTCGTACCCTCTATGTCTATTAAAAAAACTCATTTAAATTAAACGGTAGGTTTCATGTTTCCAAATAAATTGTTCATTATATGTACACAAGTGTGAAGTTTATCCATGTACATATTTATAATGAAAAATTCGTTTGGTAATATCAAAATTATTATTTTATTTAATCAAACTTCTTTAATATACACAAAGGGTACGAATATTTATAGGGTTGACTGTATACTTTATGTATAACTGTTATATCTATTTTATTTTATATAATTACAGTGTTAAATTAATATATTTTATTAACAAGGTTCGATGCGAAAAAAGTGGCAATTAACACGTTACATTAATAATGACTGTGATAAGAACAACATGCAGACAAGATCTAATTTTTTTTACACAGTCCCATATTTTTCCTGGTTATGCTTTTTTGCATATTTTACATGCATGAATATCCGCAGTCTACTAATTACATTGAAATCGTGGGACACGAGAAATCTCCTCGATTATCTTTTTGGGACGATAGACGTCTTGCTTCTCCTTGTATGATATGAACATTAATCGTAGATGTGTCCAAGACTACGTCTACTGGAATTTTCTCATTAGAGTTAACGACGATCGTTTAACGTTCCAAGGGATAATCGTAGAAGAACCGCACATCTCGCCACACGATAATCAAGACACTTTGTAAAAACAGACACACTTTAATTCTTGATTGAATTCTTTTCTCCGACACTGCGTTACCTTACCGCACAGTAACACTCACGGTGTCGTAACGACCATAAACAGAGAATTGCATGTTAAATGTCATCACAGTGAACGGGATAGCCGTCATTCGGCGTGTCACTTTCACGATTCACGATCACATAACTAGTACTAACACGATCACTCTTGCACAACACTGCACGAGAGCAGCTTCAGTGGTTGCGATCGCTCCCGATGGAGGGATCGCGTCCCTTCGGAGAATCCTGTGGGCTTTTGAGCCGCATCGCGGCATGGGTGTGTGTTTCCAGGGCACGGTGGTGTCCGCAGGCCCCTCCAGTATGAATCTTGTCCCCCCAGCCCCCCCAAACGGTGCCCAAATGGGGCCCAATGATTCTATTGGACGCTACTCCAAGGTATCTACCGATTTCATCTAACAAATAAAATCACTGAATCATTCGCGTCAGTGACAGCTGCGTTCTACTCGAGCGTAACGATTGATCTGTTTGACGTTAAATAAACGTGTATAAATATTGTAACATACGTTGATTAAATTAACTGGTTTTGGGAACGATTTTAATGAACGGATTCGCGAAGTTGATTTGTACAATGGCGTGAGGGAATGTTGGCTTGAAGAAAACAGTTGCTTAAACATCCTGGTAATATTTCACAGCGAAGGACAGTAATTATAGTATAGTAACGATTACACGAGTGGCCAATGACTCACACAGTTTGCGAAGATTGGTCTGCGATTATTTATTACTCGTAATGAAAAATTGTGTCATTTGCCTGAAGGACGCAAGATCTAAATCATGGGAATAATACTTGAAATTGTCTTCAATTCTCTCGAGCACAAATTATCTACACTTATTAAATGTTACTTTATTATACTGTATATTGTTGGTATTAAATTTCAGGTGAATAATTTCAATATAGAAATCAAAGAATTAATAAAGAAATTGTGTCAGAAATTCGATTATTATAAGTTCATCGTGTCCTTCAAGCACAGAACACATCGCGAGCCTTCATTTTTTCACGACACTGTGCATAGCAGCAAAAGTAAAATCACTCGAAGCATGTTTACAAATTGTTCTTTTGTAAAATATTTTACAAGTCACCCCGAACTCAACTGCGGATGCCTTCAGCGAGTTTTGACGTTATATCACTTCGAATATCGATGACGAATAAGCCCTGTTAAGTAAAATCCGGCATTGTTAGGTATCATTCAGGGAACCAGAGGACGCTGAACTTTGGTCAACGGAGAAACAAGTTACGCAAGTTAAAGCAGCGACGAACAGTCAGCGTCAAGAAGTGACAGTTAAAGCTCAGATCCATCGATCTCAGAGCCCACCCAGGAAGAACTCTGAGATCGTTAGGAAGACTAGCGTCGAGTATGCAGTTAGAAAGATTAGCGTCGATAGAAAAGCGGCCGACAAGAAATCATCCGGTCCGACTGATGCTAAAAGGACGAATTCCAATAAAAATAACGTGCAAAGTAACTTCACGAACGTTCTGAGCGAGTTGAAGAATCGTAAGAGCAGCGTGGATAGCAATTTGTCCAGTTCGAGTAACAACAAGGGTGTGCCACCCCCACCACCGATGCCACCACCCTTGGAGTCGCACGATCCTTCAGAGTCGAGACCATTCCTTGATCCTTACGGAAGGGCGAAAACGGTTCGAATTGGCAAATGGAGGTGAGTAATAATTATTATTTTAATGATCAAGGACGTCGTTAACTCTTTCATTAACATACTGTAATCTAGTTAGGTACTTTATACATTATTATGGAATTACAATAATGTTGAAAACCTGAGTTCACTGTGTTGCTTTTATTCTATACACAGTATTTTCTAATTATTCGTTTTCGAGTTCTATTAAAAATGGGCTCACAGAGAGTAGAGCACCCTCTTTAGCAATAACATTTTATTTCGGAAGAGAAGGTGACTTATACATATAGATCAATATTGCAGGGATTGAATCTGAACATGAAATATTAAACCAATGATGATACAGAATGTCCTGCCTAAACGTCACTTATTTATTTTCTCCAGCTAAAACATTTCAAAGACATACATGAACAAATTCCTGCACTTATACTCCTCAGATGGCCACCACCGAGTGACTCGAACGAGAATCAAAGCCAAGACAGTTTCATAGAGTTCAAAATGCGCCAGCAGCACCAGCAACGTAAGATTACGCCACAATATCAAGAATACAATCAGGGCGACGGGGAGCAGAGCACAGAAGGAGTAGTCGAATGGGAAGAGTTCGAGATTGAAAATATCGTTGGAAACGAGGAGAGGACGATAATGGCCCACGCGTCAGTTTCCGTGACTAAACACGAAAATGGTTATAAAGAGGAAGGGGAGAAGAAAAAGAAGAAGTCAAAGTACGATAGAGTATTCGACCGTATGAGATATAGTCATTAATCAGTGTCACAATTTTATTGTATTCTTTCATCGGTGCTTTCGCAGGTCCGCGTTAGAAGTGGGCGCGCAGAGGCCATCCCCAGGTAGCATTGGAAAATTGAAACTCAGTTCGGAGATGCGACAAAGATTAGAAAAGGTGACGGCGAATCACAGCGTTAGATCTACGAAAACTACTGAAAAACCAGCTCTTCCAAGGGAAGACGGTAAAGTGAAGCGTTTGGAGGACAACAGGAAGCTTCTTCTTGAGCAACAATTAGGTAACGGTTGACGCAAATACGCATGAAAACATCCCGAAACTAATGTATTAATATAAAGTCACAATTGTTCGATTTGTTAGAATCAGTGGATTAGATATAGCGTGATATTTAATTGTTTCGACCCTGCGGCAATTACAAAGATGACAATGAAGATTTAATAATATTACTTGGTGTTTTAAAGGAGGCCGATGGGACGATTACGCGTCTACGGCTGACGACACACAAAGCGTTACTTCGAAAGGCACGACCGATATGATGACTCAAGCTCAAGTAGTCAGAACGCAAATCGAAAGGATGGAGAGGCCTGTACCACCTCCGCTTCCGGTGACCCCACCACAACCCCCTAGTCCAAGAGGCGGAAGCATGTACAGTAATAGGTATTCCTTTCTATTCTTACATTTCATTCAATTGTCTTCGTTTGATATTTTGCATATTTTAAATTAAAATGTCTTTTTTAAAACTACTATTACTACTTTTTCCAAAATCTATATATATATTTACCTGTTTCACGAGTATTTGATACTCTACCTAAACTATCCAAAAACAGTCCAAACTAGACAAATAAACCTAACTTACAATATCAATAAAAATTTCAGTCAATCAGGTGTACCACAGCCAAGGTCGCCGCCAGCCCCGATCGAACCAAAAGCTCGAGACTCCTTCAGAACGTCGCCAGACTCGGAGACCTTCGAGCATTTCTCCAAGAGCCAGCGCGACATGTTCAGCCACAGTCGGGATATATTCGCGTCCCAGCAGCATTTGCGAGAGAGTCACGAATACAGAAACGATTTCGATAAATCTCGCTCGCAGGATCAGAAATCCAAAGACTTCTATGGAAAGGACAGCACGGACATGGCCAGTTCCGCCAGAGACAGAAGCTCGGACTTCGATTCCCGTCGCGACTTTAATTCCGACATTTTCGATCCAAAGTACACCAGGGATATCTTTGAGAACTCAAGTTCGAAGAGGGACCCGTTCGGGATGACAAGGGATGTCTCGCCGAAGTCCAGAGACAGCTTTGGCATGCCATCGCCTCGAGACTTCGGTGTGATGCCTAACACGAGAGAGTCCTTCGCGGCTGCTCGTCAGGGTTTCAAGAAACTGGATCGCGAATCTGATAGGAGGTCCAGCGTCGCATCGACCAATCGCACCGATAAGATGGAGAGAATCGAAATCGAAGAATGGCCCGAGTTTCTCAGGCCAGTCCTGCCGCCAGCGGAGAAGCCAGAGATCGAGAAGGTCTGTTGAATAAGTAGACTAAAGTTACATTCGTATGTTTGAATTTTAGTTGTCCATGTAGATGTTAATGTATTAATTATTTATTTTAAACGTGAGAAATTATCAATTATTAATTTTAAACATAAGAAAATAATTTTTTGCAATGTTAGTCGATCGACTTCATTGTCGAAACCATCAATCTTTTTTCTAATTCTTCTTCTTGTAATCTTTCTTCTTTTTTCGACTAACTTCTTTCTTGGACGTATTGCTGCTACACTCTCAACATTTTTTAATAAAGACATTAATTGCGTAGATCACTTTAAAAGCCATTCACAAAATTCTTCATCCCCATGAAGGTCCAAGAGGTGATGAACACGAAGCTGTATCCTCAAACCTCCACGGCACACTTCACGTACAACAGAGTGACGTGGACTTTGAGGGTGAAGAAAGAAGTGTTCGCACCGAACGAAACATTGAACAGTCCTCTGGCGCTTCACTTGGTGTTCTGTCAGGTAGCTTACGACGTCCTCGCTACGTCCAGCATCAGGATCACTAAGGACGACAGGCAGAACATGCTGAAGATGCTGGACAATTATGGTATCACCTTGGACAACCTGCAGAGCACCCAGCACAAGATCACGATCAAGAAGAACGTCGTCGATATGGCGAAACAGTGGCCTCTTTATTTTGCTAGGATATTTCCAGTGTCGGTGAGTGTGTCCTGCAGATATTAATTATATTCGGTACGTTATTTTTCGTCCTTTAATTTGGAAAACTTGCCCAACTAGTACTATTTTTCGTTTGTTATCATTGATATCAGAGGTATTAACCGTTTGCTGTCCTATGTTGTATGAGACTCGACAGAATTTTACTGAAATCAGAAAATCTAGACTGCGAAGGGTTAAATTGGTTGTTTAAACAGATCGGGCCTCAACATCCAGAAACTCAGCACGTGGCAGTTTCCCATCACGGTCTTCGACTAATCAAACGTACTCCGAACGGCGACCTAGTCATCCTGGAGACTCTATCTCTGGAAGACATCGTTTCTGTGAGTTCTCCCCGTGTTGGTGTGTGTGTCATGCAAATTTCGTCTGGAGTCAGGCTACCGTTGCACACTAATCGAGCGCCACAGTTGACAGAAATGATCGGCACCTACATCAGACTGGTGAGTGGCAACTATTTAACTCCTGTTACTGATACGAATTGTGTAACAAGATTTGAATCCTCGACTTGAAGGATGGCATTGAGCTGAATCAGCTCATTGAGACTATACTTCAGAGTCTCCTGGGGTATATTCTCATAGGAAGATTTTAAACTGTTAGGATGAATTATTTTCGGTTTTCACACGAAAAATATAATTCGGGCACTAAATTAGGAATAATTATTTTCAGTGTCCATTTTAATACTTAATTTAAAAGGCGACTTCAGTTTCTTGATAAGGAATTTTCGAAAACAGAATGCTCAACATGCAAACGGTAATTACCTACTTCTCTTCTACTCGCATCGTTATCATTTCTGGGAATTTTCTGATCAGGAATATACATATACCGTACAGTCAGAAAATATTTGGTTGCTTATTTTTGTCAGCATGCATCTAGGTTATAATTATTTCTTGACAAATAGGACGCACTCCAGGGAGTGTATAAAGAGAATTATGCGCGTTTAGAATTTCTGAGATGATCCGTGATTGGCCAACTTCTGCCTGTCGTTTCCTTCAGCGATTTCTAGGCGAAGTTGATCGATTGCTGTGTGTAACCGTTAGCTGCATCAAATTATTCGATTCGAACCAAGCTTAAAAGAAATATTCTAAATACTAATAAATAGTTCACAGCAGATTTATTCATATCGATGTTTCGAGTGTAAATGGAGACCACCTTCAAGATAGTTTTACAACTTATTCTAGAATTAATCGAAATATGACAAATACGTTTCTTTTTTAATATCGGTATAGATAAATCTTTGGATTTTAAATTTAAAGTAACTTCAATTTTTTTGTCGATATAAACTTTCTTCTAGCTTATCTATATATTACAAAAGGAACGCCTTTTATCATAGTTTCGTTCATTTTAGGATATTCTTTCATCGATCGACATAAATAAAACTCGTATATCCATTTCACAACCAAGAGAAAAGTCTTCGTTAATGTTTATAATTGCAATTCATCTGATATTCCTACGATAATGTTAATTTATTACGCGCAAAAACATGAAGCATTGAATAACAATTGCACGAATCTAGGCTGAATCTCCAGGAAAGCTATTGACACGATTGTTTACATATTTATTACTTAATTAATGAAAAGTGTACCATACATTCACAGCTCTTTTCCTTGATCTAGTTACCAAATTAACATTTACATTCCAAACCTAGTATTAAGAATGCAAAAATGATAAAGGATCTGGTCAACAGCACGAAACATCGCAGACTCAATTATCTCAACAGCCTCCGTTAAATCATTTCCATAAAATTAACGAATCTAGACTACTCGTCATTTATTTCATTGATAAGAAATCTCGGTATACCTAGTGTTAAAACAGTTCAAAACAGTTGTTCAATCATCGAAACAGTTCATGCTCATTACTTCTACAGTTGGAATTCTCAAATTTTCAAAACCTCCATTCCTTTCAAACACTTCTGCTAGCACTTGCTTCTGAGAGATCTTCTAGATCCCTCCTTATTCGCCAGTCCCCTATCAGTCATCGGTCATTTCATCTCTAGAAGATAGATAAAAAATATGGACGTCGAGGTGTTTGCTTTTATCGATGGTTAGCCTCGTCTTCTCGCGTGAAACTGGTTGCAGTAAGCAAAAGCTATCAAATTACCAAAACCAATCGGTCAGATGGAATCGATTACCCTGTCTTGCTGACAGTGATGGATTCAAGTAGTAGAAGATCTACAGAGATCTAAACTTGATATCAGAACAGTTCAAAGCATCCAATCATCGAATCAGTTTATGCTCACGTCACCTAAAGCTGGAATTCATAAATTCTCAAAATCTTCTTTCCTTTCGTCCCATTTTGGTAGCCTGTGCTAGAAATCTTCTAAATGTAGAGGATGTTGAGCATAGGATAAGTATTACTGAGCATCGAGGATGTTGACGTCGATGTGTTTGCTTTTATCGATGGCTCGTTTCATTTTCTCGCGTGAAACTAGTTGCCCCGTGCTACTATGCCGCGCGTACCAGCAAACTTGCTAGGATCCTCGAAGGTCGGCAGCTGCGCTGGATCTTGCGCAATCAATCGCGGACACGCAGCCGACGTAACGTGATCGCACGTGTGGAAATCGGTACACGGCTGTGTAATAAGCTGCCACAAAAGGATTACGACGAGGAGGGGCCATCGTTCGAGGCGTGTGCGTCCAGCACCGACCACAGACAACGCATTCCACTGCGATAATGCGTGGGTAGCGGAAAGCAAACCCACGATATCCTCGTGACAGGATGATCCTGGCTATCCCGTGGGACGAGTCTGCGTGTGTCCTTGGCACGCTGAAAAACCGAACCGCGACCTCGAATTAGATAAGAGTCTTCTATCGGTTGTTATTGTATTATAAGTTTCGGTCGCGTTAACGTGCATATTTCGGGAAACATTTCATTTTAACGTCGTCCGTGACTAAGTTGACAGGCGTATTTCGTTAATAAGCATTCTTGGGAAATACACACGGTTTATGAGTAAGCTTTGTTTAATAAGATACAAAATATTTTATTCCTTATATAATAATTACATTATGTGTATTTTATAATATTTTTCTATTTACCCATGAAAATGGGATCTAAAAATTGTGCATATTAAAAAATTTTCCACCGTGATCTTCAACGACGTGGCAAAAATAATTGCGATTTTGGTTTGACATTTTACCCTATCTATCTTTATCCACTATCCATTTTGTATGTTACACATTTTTTAAATGGAAAATCGCTCTATCTGAATTTCTTTAATATACGAATATTTTCATTACCCAAAGATGGCAAAAGATCATAAAACAACGTAGCCGTAGCCGTGACTACATGTTGTAAAATTAACAGTATTTAATATTCCCACAATAAAACGCAAACGGACTTACAGCACCTAACAGTTAACTCCGTTAGGACGTGTCCAGTTCCGCCTAATAACGCGGACAGCGACGAGTAACTGGGTTGATTAAATGTTTCCAGATCGAACAGGTTGTTCCTCCAGGTTTTCCATTTCCTCGTTATCCTATCATTAGTTCGTTCGGATCTGAGGATGCTATTTAGGCGTACGCGATTTTATGGTCGCTTTGAGAAGCGGTTTACTAGGTGGTTCCTAAGTTACTTATGTTCGGTGAAATTCCGAAGATGCCATAGAACCTGATACTCGGGTTTCAAGCAGTTAACAATTTACTAGGGTCGGAAACATAATTTTCTCTGTAAACGAGCACTGGGGTCTGTGGAAAGGATTGGGTTGTTCTTCGAACCAATGCTCGTCGACGTCTGATGGAATTCTGTATCATTCATCTGCACTCTTTTGACGTATCTAGTCCAATTATTACCACATCATCTGTTGTAATAATTAAACAGTTATTTATAAGGAAGTACTTTTTATGTTTGAGACTAAAAAAATATTACAAATGAAACTTAAATCTCTCAAATTCATTAAGTACAATTACTTTTACTATTTTATTAGCAGAATTTATTTTTATAAGTATAATTCTTTTTCTCATTCCTTAAACAAATGAACGATTCGTATACTGGATTTATTAAAAATTTCTAAAAATGTTTAACATACTTGGATTTAGAATTACTGACCTGGCCAGAACCAACCCTTACCCTTATTTATTACCTGCACTGTATAAGTTTCAATAATTTGAAGTATTGCGTTATTGCAAAGGACTTGTTCCAATCGGTCGATTAGAGCAATAATTGAATATCTGGAAGATAGGTTCCAGATGATTCTCTTTCCTCGTTCACTAAATTGCTTTTTCTTTCCATCTACATCTGATAGTATTTCTTGCATTATTCTGTAGCATATGTTACATCCAGCAAGAAATCTAATAGTGTTTGATGGCCCATAAAGCAAAGTGGTGTACGTTCATGAAAGTGGATTGGGAAATCGAGATTTCGTGCTCGATTCAACTGAAAAGGCTGTTCGTGCAAGTGTGTTATAAGTCAATGACCAAACATGATATGGGTAAAAGAGGAACGCTGGGGTTAATGAGATTCGTATGGGTTCTGAGACCTCTTAAACCACGAAATCGATCGGGTTATGGGAGGGGGACTCATCGTAAGGTATTTGGCATTCTCATTATTTATACAGATTGGCCTTAAAGAGAATAGTATATTTATAAATACATTCCACAGTGATATTTTTATAGTAATATTAGAAAATGGAAATGTCACCATATAGAGCTTTCCATACTGGATAATATTTTGAATAATCTACCTGCAAATTTATTTATCTCCACATTAAACAAAAATGTTGTCCAATGAATCATCTGACAGAAATTTAATATTACTTAAATGTCGTATTTATTAGTCGACAAATAATCGAATTTTTTGTAAAATGGTTTGTGTACTTAAAAATATCACTGTTAAATGTATTTATAACAGTAATTCTATAAAAGTTCTAACTGTCACTTGTCTAAACTATTCCCGATTATACATTGTTAATTTGTAAAGTTTGTTTGCATTTCATGAAATATTGTTAGAGACCTTAATCTCTATCATTTCCTATACTAATTCTAATACATCGCTAGACTTCCAGCTGGCATCATCGGTGACTCGAATATGCATCGATACCATCAATATGTACTGCCTCGTTATGTCTAAAGGAATTCCTCGCAAGAGACAAACCTACTTTACCTTCTACCCTGGCCGTCTTCGCGAAACTATTTAGTAAATCGAAAACCGTAAAAAAAGCACGATAATTCGCTACAGGAACTACAGTTGCGAATCGCAAACTGATCGTTCCAGCCTCAATCAATCAGGGCATTAACATTGTAACCGTTGATTTCTAACCGAAGAACCGTAATTCTAATCAGTTCTACGATTCACTAAACTGTTAGGTTCTGCTTGGTCGGCGTGTCAAATTAAAACACAAAATTTTTTTTTGTTTTTAATGGTTCTAATGGTCTTTTCTCGTCGCTTCGATTGCTCGGTCATTGGCGATGAATTTGACTGAATTATTACAAAATTCCCGTTGCAAAATGTTCCACGTAGTTCCCAAGTAAGGATTATCATCAACGTTACGAAGAAACAAATCGCGATGAGAGTATTGGTACCTGTGGCACGAAACTGTACGCAACAATAGCTTGTAATCTTGTCAGCTGTGGCGTGAAAGGACTACCGATTATTAATCATAAAGGAAGACTCGTAGATCGATCGACGATGAAGACTATGGATGCTTCGTTAAACCGTTATTTCGACATCGTTTTCGACCCCGACCATTCTTCGATCGTGAATCTAATTCGTCTCCAACGAAGATAATCCCCAAGATTGAAATTAGCTCTAATTGCAAAGATGTAGTCGAAAATGAGCCGTTCATTGCACAAATCGATTAACTTCATACACAAAAAGTTGAGAAATGCAATGTAATAATGTAAATTGTTGTTTTAAAATTCCCTTTATAATATAAATTCAATTAAATATTGTAGAATGCATAAATATAGGTGTAGCTTTCATCTAACGGTATATAAAATTAATAAGAAAGAATAGCTAAGAAATAATCGTTGGTAATGTTACAATTTTTATGTGTACAGTGAACGGCTGATATATGATAGATTTTAAACGATTTCGGTAGTTTTAGTGTCAATTTTATTTCTACCAAAGGAAGGACTTCCTGTCTAAGAACTAGAGTGGAAACTGCGTATTTATTTACGTCCGTAATTTTTCGCCCTTAATCTCCAGGTGTACCAATGTTGATCGCCGAAGAAATATGATTCTAACGAATAGCCTGTATCCTTTCCTACCCGAAGGTATAGCTTGTCATTGAACAGTAACACTCGTGCCACGATATTCGTGCGACACTTCAACCTCTACATTGAGTTTCATGGCGTTCGATGCGAACGTGGGACCAGTCAATCGATCAGCCCCTATCGTTTTACTTCTGCGATCAATGGCGTAGCGAAAAGCTACGACGGACAAGCGAATTTCTCTCGATAAAAACAGAAACTATTCATGGTTCCTCAAGCATGAAGTTCGTTAGAAGGTTTTCGACCTTTCAATTTCGGTCCTCATTAGCGACAAAAATATGTTTCTTGAAACTACATGCAAACAATTCAGGAAACACAAGCAAAAGAAAACGTGACACGAGAAAACATTTTAATAAATAACTTACAACACATAGGAAGTATTAAAGTTAATAGGAAGTATACGTACATCTGAATTTTTTGGTTTCGATATTTTTCGATTTTTTATGTTCTATGATATTTAGCGCGTTGAGAAACACGGGAAAACTATTTTTATTTTAAAATACCACGAAGTAACTGATAATCGGGTTTTCGATCGTATCGAAAGCATACGAACATATGTAATTTGCTCTGCTTGTGCTAAGTTTTGAATATGGCCGATGAACGTATTTTTTTGTAGCGTGTTTACAAATTTTGTACGGTCTCCAATGAATTCAGAATTGCATAAAATTAAGTAAATATACATAATTAATATATGACCTAAACTGTGAATTATCACAAAAATGAAACTAAACTATCGACCTGAACACACGTAGAAAAATACCTGAAGTAAACGTTAATGCCCCGGTTGCTCGATAACTCGAACAAGAAATGAACGAGGAACTCTTTCAGCAGTGGATAATAATAGTTAGAATTTCTCTCTAACCAAACAGGAACAAAACGCGCGAATAATTGTTGCTCTCTCAAGTGCGTGCCTCAACTTACTTCTTTTCAATTAAACACTTTCGATTTCCTCAAGATTCGTATCGCTTGCTTTCGTTTCACCGAAAAACAGCCACTGATTGCGGGTGAAACGGCGATATAATTAGAGAGGAAGATACCAACGAACTCTCAGGAATTTCGTTTTAATGTGTCCGAAGGTTGCGAGCTGTATTTGGAAAATAGAGATAGTTATCGGGTTATATTTTATCGGAGGCGATCAAAAACTGTCTACGCTGATGATAGGTCGTCGATACGTTCCTCGAACGGTGGAGGAGAGGTAAAGGAAGAAGGAGGCATTGGCCAGCATATATGACCACTCACTGGAAACGCAATTTACACTAGGCGTTGCCCGAGGTTGCCTCGTTGCGTTACAGTGTATCGTGCTGTTAGAATTTCCTGGCCGATCGTCGCTAATTGGTGTCGATCGGTTGCGGTTCGATCGTTTGCGCGGAACAATTTCGCGAGCGCAGCCTCGCGAAAAGTCCGGTTTGGTTTCCGCTCAGCTATAAAATGTACCTGCGCGTGCCATCGGAAATACCTTGCGACATATTTTCCCGGGACTCCTTTTACTCGTCCTTTAATAAAAATGTACCGTACACTAAAAATTACATTATTCAGTATTAATTTCAAATTATAAAATATATTCACATTATTAAATATTTTATACGACGTTCAACTTTAGGTTTACAAGTTATGATGGATTTATAGAAATTGCACTGTCGAATGTATGTAATTTGCAGCTAGACAACTCTTTCACTTAATTTCTCTCTAGGGAAGTTGAAAGTTAAATATTGTCGATGTCCTTCTTAATTTACAATGGAATTTAAAAAAAAAAAAATTGATTGCGGGTATCGATCACGTATTGCATCGATTTTAGACCTTAAATTGATTGGACGTACCGTCGAGGATGACACATTGGTTATCAATTATAGAATCTCCGCTGCCGTTTAACAGGTGCTTCGCGCAGCGGCATTTATAAAATATGGCGTTCGAATTATTCGTCTCGGGAACGACGCGATATTGAACGAAACTTTCTTCCAGTGATGAATGGTTCAGGATACATTAAGAACTCTCGAAGGGGCTTTGCAAATCAGAAGAAAGATTTGCCGCTTTATAATTTTACGCAATCTCGCCATTCTCGTGTCTTCATTAATCAAACTTCTGTAACAGGGAAATTGTGCAGAAGGCGAACTGTGCTCAATCATGTATCGTTAAAAATATTCTTCAAACGAGACGAAGCAGTTTTCTTTCTTCGTGAAGTACGTTTACGAAGCAAAGTAGAGAATGTAGGTTCTATTTGTTAACCATTTGTATCCATGTAGCCGTTTTATCGTCATTCTCGTTAGTCATTTAGTTCACGTAACGTTTTTAATCTGAATCTGGGCCTTCCTCTTTTAAGAATAGAAAGTATGCAGGATCAAAATCAACGTTATTCCAAAGAAACTTAATACTTGAATTGTATATTTTATTCTCAAGATCTAATTACACCAATAATCATTGTTATCTCTTGCATTTTCTTGTAAACTTCAAAAAATGATTGAAATTCATCTTAAAGAGATTTAAATTCTACATTAAAAAGATGTTTAGGCTCTTTAAGATTTTAGATTTATTTATCTAACGTTTTCTAATCCCTGTGTGAACCTTCCTCAATATAAAAAAAAAAAACCTATAACACATCAGTAAGATCACTGTAGCCATATTTTACCTGTTTAGGAAGATTGATAGTGTCAACTGTCAGTACTCCTACCTAACACAGATTATAAAGAACGTAATCCTATCGCAATCCCTCATTTCGTAGGAATGCGCGTATTGGCGAGAAGAAACTAATAGGTTAGCGACCGTAATTAAATTCATTAAATCGAACAAGTCGGATCTCGCGACAAACGATGGGAATGGAAATGTAATTGGTTATTATTATGCGAGATTCGCGTAGTTCGTATAAAAAAACGTCATTTAAAACCTTCGACGACGCCGACTTCTTCCGGCCAACTCAGCCATTATGCGCGACGTCAAGCTTCGTGCACGATGTCGTCACTTCTCTCGTGACAAAAGAGGCGAGCAACAATTTGTTACCGGTTTTTCACCTTTCGAATGCCTTTTCCACTAACTAACAAGCGTAGGCTTGGAAAACTTTCGCGTTTCACTGTGACTCTTCCTCTGTCGTTTCGCTCGTTTCGCAATTAGACAACTTTGATATTCATCGCGTATTTTGTATCGATTTGGTGCATTGTGCATTATAAATGAAGATTAGATGACTTTGTATAGACTCGTTTTGTTTATCTATGCTCATTTCACGTAATAATTCTCTGATAGGAGGTTCTTGGAAACTATTTTATTTTGTGTATTGTATATACTTTATATATTTGACGTATCCTTGTTTATTATTGCATATTTACACTTGTCATAAATGCATAAATATCCGTAGTCCAGTCACGAGCATACGGATTTTATGCGTGTTTGGTACAAATGAATATACCATCACTTATTCATTTATGCAAAACGAACTATTGAAATTGTTATATTAATTAACAAAATGTATTCTACATATGTTTATATTTTCTATTTTCCGTGTTAATGTACGGCAGAGATGCATAAAATCCGCAGTCTAGTCGTGAATACCATCCTGGCAAAGGTGTTAAAAAGTAATAACACCAACTTTGATTGGAGAGAGGAAGAAACGAATGTATCCAGTCTCTAAACTATTACACAAATTTTACAACAATCTCGATGTAACGACGTCTCCGAGTATCTCTCCTCGGATGGAACAGCGTTTACGACCCCGAATACCGTTCTACGGTTGCACAATTTACGATGCTCCTCGCAGCCCCATTTATACACCAGTCGCATCTTTGCATTCCATTACGGCACGAGACAAAGGGAAAAGGAATTCCCGTCAACGCGAGGGAAACGTCAATTCGTTTTGCAGCGACATCGTATCCAGTTTCTCTCGTAGCCTGGCGTAACCGCGCAATAGCCAATCCGCCGCGATTGTAAACGCTCGGTACCCGCGCACAGGTGCACAGGGCCCAAGGCGCCTCTTGAAAAATCCGATCTCATCGTAGATTTCTCTCCCTTGTAAAAAATCGTCTTGTCACACCGTCGACGCAATTACGCGACGAGGAAATGCGCGACCGAGCCGGCTCGGGTCAAACCATCACACATGGGAGAAGAAAGTTGCCTCTTCGTGCGTTCCGCGAGCATAATCTAGGGAGTATTACTATTAGGAAGAAGTAGCTATCGGAATCTTTTTCGATGAATATTTCGAAGAATGCAAATTGTGATCATTCGTAGACGTATTTGTCGATTGCTAATTCGAGTCACATATAATCAAACGAATTGGGTACGAGGCTTCATCTCGGAGATCTTACCACATCCTTATCTTCCACGGAAAATACTGAAACATAGCTCAAATTCTGTGTCTTACCATCACTTTCAATAATATTATTAAATATTTGGATAACGTTCAACTAAATAATAATTATCTAAAAATAGGATTCCATTCTTTAAAAGTATGTCAAGTGATTAATTAAGTTTTGCTCGACGACTAAAAACAATGTGTTACATATCGAAAGTGAATGAAAATGTTAGGAAATTTTCACCAAGAGATATTGGTATCAGCGAAACATAGAAACATATTAAGGGCACAAAGTGAATTATAGGTAATCAACTGCAAATAATAGAAATTATGCAGTCAAACGTATCATTTTCAAGTTTCATTTAAATGTTCATGTATATACATACCTTATATCCAGTCGAAACCCTGATATCATAAGTGTATCAATAAATGCATTATCACACAGTGTATTATGCTCTAAATATGGGTATTTCGAAAAAAGCCTTGTGCAACGCCATTTTCTATTATTTTTTCGATTTGTTGGGTGTTAGGGTTGCTATACTCAGTCGCTATAACTTTATATTCAGTAACATAGGGTCTATATCAAAACTTTAATTTCCTCTTTTCTTGCGAAGCACTTTTGCGGATCCGATCCACACCGGCGCATTTGTGGTAGGCTTCTCGAATATTCTGCAGCCGAAGAAGTCGAAGCCACGTAACGTTCAGGCGCACGGCTACTTAGGCTTCTTTCAAGCGATTCAGAGTTCAAGCAACTCGTGTTTACCGGAGGCAACACCTTCTTTCGCGCGTACACTATACCGGGGCATGATGGCCGGAAGCCGTTTGAATTGCTAATGGCCCTGGCAACGATCGTTATCTCCTTCTGACACTCGCCGTCTGGCCTAAATTCTCTCCAAGTGTCCTTCCCGGTTTCAGAGCCATCCTCAACAGTCGGGTGTCCCTGCTAAATGATCTTCAAACCTTTTGACCCAAGCCAACTATTATAACTCTAGATTGTCAAGGTGTCCAATTTGTCCCATGTATTGGGTTGTCTAGAAAGTTGATGCAAATTTTTAAGAAAAATTCAAAGGTATATTTGAATTTTGATATATATTTACTAATGAGAAGGTTACTAATTATATTGGTAAATTGGTTTGCATGTACGCCCTCTAAATTTAATGATATGATACAGTGTTTAATAGGTGCATAGGTGTCGATAGTAGGCGATTATAGTTCCAGTGTTAATCACGAAAGTTCTTAAAAAAAAAAAGAATGATTGTTGCTTGTCATATATTTGTTTAAAATAAGAACCAATATTTCACAGTCTGTATACAAAAATTATGCGATAGATGTGAGATGGTTAAGCTTCCTTTCTTCTATAGGTATACTTTCTCATACCTTTTTTGATTATATCTAAATTGAGTGAACAAGGTCATCGTTTGAAAATAAAATGTATTTAAGGAATATAATATATGTGTAATAAAATGTATTTGATACTTGGTGTCTGACACAGTTAATTAATAACTCTGAAGTAATGAGAGCAACCTTTAGAATATATGATTCATTTACCATCGTATAGGACGTCATCTTTTTCAGTTGAAATTTATTATGTCATAAAAAATGAGGTCACGAGAATTTCAGAAAGATGGACTTTCTGTATTACGTGACATTCTTCTGAAACGGTAACGCTTGACGTAAGCGAGAGGTTATATTATTTAACGGTCTGGAAAACAAGAATTCAGTTTTTGCAATTAATGCTTGATCTGCTACCGCAGACGAGGTCGTTTTTGTTTCGTTGAAATCGACTATTGTAGACAATATGAATAGAGAAACTCGAGGCAATTACTAAGTTTATGTTCTAATTAATTTGTCCAATATGTGTTGCTAAGATTAATCTGAAAATAATTTTGTAAGAAGACTAAAAACAAAACAAAAATTCAGGGGGAATTTTCATAAATGGTTTATTTTTAATCAATCTTTCGGTCTATCGTGTAGGCCTTCTTGAGAGAAGATGTAGAAAACATAAGGAAAGTCCAGATTTGTAAGCACAATTAGTGGTAAACGAAACATGTGAAGAACAATATAAAGGATTGGAGATGTATAACCTACTAACTCAAATTAGAGAGTAAGTAATGTGGATCGTGGATTGTTATCCAAGATACGTAAATATTCTTATTACTCCAAGTAGTGTTATTCAAATTTATTCTATGTGAATTGCTTCCCTTGAATTTCTAATTACAGGATGTTCTAATTAGAACATTGATAAAGTTATATTATATTTTGATAAGTGCAAAAATAAATCCATAGCACTACACGAATGTAGAAATATAGGAAATATAAAACAACAGAAAGATAAACAAATCTCTTCCATCTTACTTATTAAATAATATTCTGTTAAAACGATACTGCTAGCCATGAAAAACGAATCGTGCAAAAAATTGGAGCATTGAATTGTATAATCAGAATTTTATCACCACGTCCAACTACGATTTCCCAAGTCCACGTAACGAATATAAATCTCCTCATTTTGTCTTTGTCGCACGAAGAAGGCAAGAATTCGACACCTGCGTCTTATTTTCGCGTGACACGGGCGCGTAACGCCGCGGAAAAAGGGAATTGCAAAAAAGTGGACGTCATAAATGGAAAATGTGACTCCTGTTCGCGAAACAGGGAGAGTTTTCTTCGAGTCGACTAGTATTTCCAGTCACGGCGAACGCCTTTTATAGCGCGCGATCAAACTCGGGGAAAAGATTTCGCCTCGATCGCCTCCTTTTCGCGACGTTGGCATGTATTACAGCGTTCAAAAAGGCTCGAAGACAAATGTCACTAGTTGGATAATTACCTGGTGGAAAAACGACAGGCGAGAAAGCGTTGAATGCGTTTCACAAAGGGTCGAACTGGATCGAGTTTCTCTCTCGGGTCTCTTAAAATCGTCAGATCATTGAAACTCCATTTTTCAATTCTATGTACAGTCAGTCTAATTAGTATTTTTATCTTCCATGTCTATTGAAGAAATTTGTCTGAATTAAGTGATAGGTTTGATATTTCGAAATCAATGTTTCATTATGAATTTGTAAAATTTTATTTGCAATCAAATAATTTATTTTAGACTAATTTCTCCAATAGATATAGTATATACTTATGGGTCTGATTCTATGTACCTTGTAAATTTCGCAATTTCGTAGTTGCTAAATACACGAATCTGCCGTAATATTTTTTCTTCTTTCTTCATTAGATGTAGTTCCCTTTAAAAATTATATTTTTGACTACTACGCTTTTAACAAAAATTGATTTTAACATTTACAGAAGTATACTATATTTGGAGCTGAAAACATTATAAATCACAATACGTTATAATTAAGAGCTCCTCAAAAATATTTTAAATAACAAACTTCAAGGAATTACTTGTATATGAAAGTACATTGCGCTTTAATTTAGAAACAGAGAAAACTCTACATTTTTCTTCGTGCAACGGATTGAACAAGTCGGCAATTTCTCCAGACATTTTTCATATAACAGACTGGAAATACTGAAATTAATACCTGAATAAAAAATTTCAATAACGTTAGTTTATGATACGTGGTTAGACGTGTAGAAAGTTTCTCTAGCTATAGACGATTACGGTTCGAGTTGGATAGGAGAACTAGAAGGATTTCGAGTTGGAGATGACGGATCTGAAACTTAATTTGAATGTCCTTTTAATTGAACCGTTGCTTAAATATTTCGCACAGTAATTCCAATGAGAAGCTTAAAAGATTGACGCAGCGAATGAAGCTTCAATCACGTTCGTTCCATACGTCGATTGCCTATATATTAACTGGTGAACTGCATAATGGCCGGTGAGCTCTCTGTCTCATCGCGATTGCTAAATCATCAATGATTTCATCGAGCAGAAAAGGAGAAAGATAGAGGTCGTAAGGTCGTGTACGTAGAACGTGGGAACTTGTCTTGTGCTCGTGTGTAGAGGGATCCTTGTTACTTCCGGCGGAAAAGGTTGAATATCATTGTTCGTGTTTCTGGAAAATTTTGGTGATACGTATATCTGTGTTTAGCGTTCCTTGTGAAACACTTAGTCTACAATAACTGTTTGAAATTCCGTATGTAGGTATTTTGTACTTTCTATTTAGAAGAAATTAGAAGAAGAGTGATTATTTTGCAAGGTTTTCGTGTTTGAAAGTATGTATGACTGGTTTGCTTGCTATTTTTGTCAATACTAGTGTCCGTCAATAAAAGTGCTATTAAAATTTAAAAATGAACTTTGGCTTCATCGACATGAATTTTTAATTTTATTAAAAAATTGAAGCCACGATCGTTGTCACTAATTAAATCTTCTTAGACTTGAGAATTGAACCGTGTCGAGATTTTTATTTAGAATAATTTAAATGCTAATTGGGAGAAAGGGAGAAGATATGTCGTGACTTTTGGAAAATGGGAATGAGGCCGTAGTTTAACGATCAGACTTCACGACGAGGCTCGTGTATTATGGGACCCTGAAAAGGGCCCCAAGTGTAATCGGTCGTTTCCGTTAACGACAGGTGCGCCTGCTATTACACATACACGCATGAATCACGCACCTTTTGTGTAGCTTCATTTTCGTGTGGCGTCGATCGAGAATTTTAAATTATGGGAGGCCCTGTTCGTGGCACGACGAATTTGTATTGTTTGCGATGAAAACTTCATAATGATACAAATTCTATTTTTTTTTTATCGTTTCTAGAGTTGCTTTTATGTTCGGGCCTATAAAGGCTCATCAAATTTTCATTTTAATTTTGAAACTAAAGATTCTAGTTTAAATAGGATTTATTAATATTTATAATGAAATTTATGGATTGAATAAAATTAACAAAAATTGAAATTACGAGTTTAAATCTGAATACAATTCATAAGAGGAGGAAATAATAATTTACTACAAAATATTTTAAAACACATGTTTCCATAAAACTTCTATTCTACAAATTCTAAAATATCTGATTCACACAAATTTAAAAAAAATGTTTAATAGTGTTATAATAATGGTTCCATAAAATTAAAACAAAACTCAATATTCTTTAAAGAAGAGATATGTTAATAGCTAATTACTATCTGAAACATAAGGAACGTATGACTCCGCACTTGTAATAACCGCAATGATAATAATAAATGCGCATACTTTAATATCGGTGGATACGTAGGTTACTTTCACAGAAAGAAATTTTTATTTTCGCTGAATGCATTCATCAAGTAAAAGAATTACAATGTTTTTCAGTAAACTACTATCACTTCCGACTTTTCCTGCGCCTTCCGGTTCGGATTTCTATTTCATTGCGACCTCCCTGTCTGCGTTGTCCTTATAAAGCGCTATTACGTTCACTAATCCTGAAGCAAAAATACCACGAGCGAGTTACTCGAATAAAATGATAATTTCCTGAATAATAAATGATTTCGACGTTTGCTTAATATAATAATTTAAAATGTTTTTCTTGTAAAGAAGATTAGCATCACGGTAATATTTTCTAGTAAGGTACATTTCCTTTAACAGAATACTGTTTAAAAGAACATTTATTAAGCAAAGCGTGACGAGTACCATTTACCAATTCTAAACGCTAATGTAAATTCTTCCAAACATCTAGATTAGAGTAACGTTCCTTAACTGCACATTGATCTAGAAACTAAGGCATTTATCAACTCAATTAATGTATCTTCGTGTAAATTAATTTACTTCCTGCCTTCTCTTTACGATTTCTCTTCCTCCGCTTAACGTTTGCTTATTGTCGAGAGGAACGGCCAGTAACCAGCTGTCGCCAATAAGAACTTATACCAATTAGAAGAACTATCTCTTTGACGGAACTTCAATATTTCTCAGATTATAATACTTTTTTTTTTACAAAGCTGTTTTGGAACACGTTAAAGAATAAATTATTTAATTTTACTCGAGGTAAGATTAATCGAATGTTGACATTTCTAAAGGGTACAGCACTTCCTTTTCCGATTGCAAAAACTGGAGGCATTGAATCGGCAAGTATTACAGTGATACGTGAGCCGAATATTAACGAAACCATGTTACGTGTAACTTTCTGTTTCGAGATGAATAAAATCATCGGTGTTTAATGAAACAAGACGACCAGGAAATTTTCACTCTCTGGTTACGAAATGAATGCGCATGCCTGCAACCTCTAACTGGAACTTTTCCATTCCACATTCCTTGTTTTATAACCTGCATGCCGACGCAGGGCATTTCTCATTGGTGTTCGATGAGAATGCTCCACGGTGGCCGATGAACGATTAAGTCGGTAGGCTGTTATGCGTGTGGAATACTAAGATCTCGGATCGAATTCGTAAAGGTCTTCTCTTTGAGAGGCATCGTATGACTGACACATCCCTAATTTTATTCATAACGTGAAGCACGCAATTAAAACTGAATAACAGAGATTTCTATAGAGAATAATCGAGTCCCTTGCGTAATGTATAAGATGTCATCTTATATCCATAATTATAGTGTTATATCATCATCGTGCATTCGGAATAATGATTATTAAAATTCAGATGTATTGCAGATCGTACCAGACATATTAAAACATCTCCAATTCTAAGTTTTGAGAAAGAAACAGAATAATGGAGACATGTCTATGTAAAAGTATTTATATGTAAATAGTGACAAAAATACTGATAATAAAAGACCCTTAAACTTGTTATGCGGTGCTCAGGACTCGTCTAAATTTTTTATGATTGGCAACGTACTGTCTCGTTTGCATAACCCAAGTGTCTCCCAGCCTAATGAAAGCAATGTATAAAACATCACGCATCCCGGTTGTAGTGTCGACTCGACATTGCAAATTACTACACTCCGACCTGTTTAACATAAGCCACGATACTTTAAATTGGCCCGCGATTAAAGTGTCAACGTCTGAAACTATTAAGACGACTTCGACGTTTCGAATTGTAATTTAAAGAAATTACTCGTTTGCAGCGGAGCCAGAATGCGCGCGCCTGAATTCTTTTGCATTTAATTCCCTCAATTGGTATGGGAGAACCACGTCGAGTGTACAGTTTTCTAGTTACGAATGCATCATGCGTGCTGGCGAACTGGACGAGTGTTTAGCAGCCAACGGAGGGACGGTTAGCTTAGAGGCCAATTAACATAGGTCAGTGAAGCTTATGACATAACAACTAGGTTTCAGGTGTCTCGATTATCGTACACTTCGAGAGGCACTTATCTCCTTCAATTTCAAGTGGACGCTCAGTATTTCGTATGCAAGTTGTGGACACACTGAGTGTTCGAGTGTCGATCGTTTTAGACGTTCTGAGAAAAGTTTAGCACTCCGTGTTTGCAATGAATGGAGACATTAGATATTTTCATCGTTTCGGTGACGAATACCGGTTCGGATACCAATTTAATGTGGAAGCTCGATATTTTGGAAACACAATTTTTTCTTTTTTAATTACTTTATTTAAGGTCACATCAACTAAGAGGTTGTTATCAATATCTTGACTAATTTGAGTAATTCGTTTGTGTTGTTCAGGATTGTCTACATATTATTTAAAAGTTTCAACTCTATTCGATCGTTCGAAAAAAGTGGATAGTGCATGAATATGCAAAATCTGCGAAGATCCCAGAAGTCCTAGAGTAAACAAATTCCAGTCGTTTTATTTATTAATTACTATTCAGGAATTTCTCTGTCAGTCCATAAGGATAACGTCTGAATCTCTATTACGATATTCTTCGTCGTTTCCCTCTGATAACGACGGATAATTTTCCCAATCTAAATACTTCGACCTCTCCGATTATTATGATCGCTCGTCTCGAGAGTTTCACTCGATTATCTTGTCGTTCCTTGAACAGGACTCAGGGAAAACGTTTTTACTTCGCATTCCTCGACAGTCAGTATGAGCATTCCAATCATAGTGTCCTTCTACTCTTTCTCAATAATTTAATATTTACTATTTATTTACGTTGGTGGGTGAGTATTTTAATAGTTTAGCTTGAAAAGGGGCACTACATGGTCTGAAACCTCCTCTTTTATAGATACTAATTATTTTATATTTATTGCTTTGAGAACTCAATTATTTATCATTTTAACTGTTTGAAGCACACGATTTGAAAGATAAATAAAACTCAAATTGCACAGAGGAACAGTGTCAACAACTTATTAATGCGACTAGACTTCTATAAATTTCTGTTTTGATAACTTCATTAATATTTAGCGTTAGTTCACAGAATTGGCGACTGGATGAAAAACTTTAAATGAAATATTAACGTTGAGCACTATTAATAAAGCTGTGGAACAGTTTTTGACGCACCTAACTTATGGAAGCTTGAAAGTTGGGAAGTATCGAACAGCATAAAGTTAAATCAAGTAACTGGAAAATAAACTGTACAACCGGATTCTTTTGGGTAATGCAAGTCGTGTCCTCGATTCTTCGACTTCGCAAGAATTATTACTGATACTAAAGTCTCAAGACTATAAAATGAATATCAATGCCAAACGAAGGTCAGACAAGCGATTTTTTGATTTTATTTAGGGGTTATTGCAAAAAAAATGTTTAAAGCTGTTTGTATGAAATCCCCGTTCAATTCTTCAAACATTCTCTTCTAATTTTGATTAATTCTGATCCTAATAAGTTAGAATAAACTTGATGTTGCTTATACAGTGAGTGTAGAATGTATTCGTACACCGATCAATTTACCAACATATTTTTATGTGAAATTGTAGTTTATTCACTTCTTTTTTTATAATCAATGATATTTTACATATTCTCAGATGTCTCTAAGATAGATATAGTCCAAACAACATTTACTGGTTAATGTAATTTGTGAAATTAAAAAAAAATGCGAAAAGTGGATAAAAGTATAGAAGCAATAAGTATTTGTACGATTCTTATGACGAACCATTTACTAAGAAAACTCATAAAAAAAAATTTTAAACAACTTATTAACAAGTTAACTTTAACTTGATAAATAAGTTGTTTAAAATTTTAATATTTACTATTTATTTACTATTTTTTTTCACCCCAAGAACTCGTTATTTTTCTCAAACTTACAGTAATTTCACATTCCACCGTTTTTGCGGGTTTTTCTTAGTTCACATAGAAGAGAAATGTATGAAAATGAAAATTTCTTTTGGTTTTTTTGTGTCAAACCAAAATTACGACCTGCATCTGTCCCGCCGATAGGAGATTTTAACTGTGAGGTGCTCTACAAATGTGCGTCACAGTCGACTCAATTTGAATATTCCTTGATGAAAAAATTTGTACAGACTACTCAAATATGTATGAAAATAGGATAAAAAGTTCGATAGAATTAATTATTTTATTTCCATCCTGAAAAAATTCACGAAGAACCGCTTTTTTTAGACCTCCTAATTCAGGATACCCCCTTAACACGTTGATCGCCACGTCACCCATATGTGGGTGACAGTGCTTTTCACTGAAGAACTAATAACATTAATTCTGAAAGTTAAGCTTCACAGGAAATGAATTCAAATGAAATTCGTGTATTTTGATGAAGTTACAAAAATAAATACCACGACGGATGTTTGATTACGTAGTCTCTAATAGTCTGAATAATATTTAATTCTAGCAGAAATTTTCAAGAATATTTCTCTGGCAGTCAACGTGTTAATGCTGGTCGAGACCAGCGCAGCCCCTAAATTACTCTGCCCCCTAAACAGCCTCTATAAGGCAGGTAATCGGTAACTCCCCCCTTTTTCGGCGATTGATTCACTCGGAAACCCAAACGAAACCATACGTCGAGTGCCCATCGTCGCCGAGGAACGCACTCCGGCACACATCGGTGGAAAGGCTCGACCCAGATATCGGTGCTTCGATGGTACCGGCTAGCAGAGCGCAGCCAGTGGCGAACAGCGCTGTCTATCGGAAGCCGCACAGCTCTTCAGTTCATCGACTGTCGTCGTGCGGTGCGCTAACTCGCAAAGGTGCACACCGTGTTCTCCGAGTTACTCCGTGTGGATCGCATCATCCGCTTCGCGATCACGAGCATCGGGCACGGAGAGTACCACGACACGCGCACCAGGTGTTCCTATCGTGTTGATAAGGTGGTCAGTGAGTGACAGTGGCGAGATTCCCGCGTAGAAGTGTCATGTGAAGCATTTCGTACGGTTCGTTTCCCTACTATCCCCTTTTATCTTGAATGTACCGTGCCCTGTGGGGGATGCAAATTTTTTTGGGGGATGTTTGACGATCGTAGGGTGATCTAACGAGTTGAGTTGACGAATAAGTAGGAATCGATTGTGGATTAATCGATGGGTTTCGTTTTTCTTGTTATAGGGGTGGCTTTTGGTTTGTTTCTTTTTAGTCTGACGATGAGAAATTTTAAGGACAGGAATACGGAACCCCAGGTTGATAAAAAATGAGATTTCTGGTACTCTTTCCTGTTTAAATTTAATCGATGTTCAATCGTAAGCTGCTAGAAAAATTGGAGTCTCGAGATTTATGTTCGTTGATTTCTTTAATAAAAGTAATAATAACAAGAATAATAATTAAATCTGAACTTGACAAATTCTAAATTGAGTATTTCTTCGATCTGAAAGTCGATAGAGACTTTTCATTTTGGGTAGGTATATTTATCAAATATTTCCTAAGATACGACAAATTGTATTTGAAAACTGTGGTTCAAGAACCGGTAATTTTCATAAATGAAAATTTTTCAGGAAATAACTAAAGCCGTTTTCTTTTACATGGTAGGATATACTCCAACTCAAAAATGGAAGCGATTAGTGGTTGCACCAAAATCTTCGTTTCTGTTTTAGAATATGATTATGTTACTATTTTTGTTGGACACCGTCTGCTACGCTTTCCGCACACTTTAGCAGAGTAATTTCTCTTGAGCAAACTATATCAGATTGCATAATGACTGCTAAGCATGGAGACGTTTGTTCATAGTTAGATCATTGGGTGCCGGATTCTGGTTATACCTGCCCGATGGAAATCGGAGCGGAAAGAGTGTCAAAGAAATTACCTAAGTAGCCAGAAAATTCTATGTATGAGTTACTCTAATTGCGAGAATTAAGAAATAAAGAAATACTAGGATTGCTTCGATCTATAAAGACAAAGATAACTGTCTCTGTTAACAGTGACATCCCATTATGGTATGTCATCGTCTTCATCTCACTTTGATTGATTTATGCCATTTGTCAATTAAAATTATTGTTTGCCGAATTCGTAAGTAGTAAGAAAATATGCAATTAAATGATTGTAAAATTCTAGTCTATTCTTAGTTGCAGGAAATTAAACTGGATTCATTTATTGTATATTTCCGTGTTTATTCGTTAGGACGAATAGTAAATTCTTCCTTATCTACTGTGATTGCTTGATAAAAATCCGTGTTTATCTGTGTGGCTGAAATGGGAAGTTTTTTCTAATTTATTCTGGATTTCAGATTTAATTAAAATGCAAAGATAATTTTAACACGTGAGAATATGTAAATATGACTTTAATAATAATTAAATAGAATAAAAGAATATTTACTTTCCGTAGAAGTAATGTACCTTCAAAGCCTCGTTACATAAAAATAAAACATGAATGCTTCCTTCTGGAGGTCCTTCGAGAGGGTTGGAAGAGTGTCGTAAAAACTCAGATCATAAATGCCTTATTGCTATCTAGCTTCCTTGCCAACTGTTTGAATTACTATGTATTTTGCCATATCTGTTGCATATGCAGACATAAATTATTCAAATGAAATGATGGCCAACTCTGTTCGTGAGTCAACTTTCGAAGGACTCTCGTTACTATTTTTCCACGGGACTCCGAATTCAGTCTATTCTCACGCCGGCGAGGTAGTGCTAGTCGCATTGTCCGTAACTATCGCTTTCCGTCCTTAAACAGAGGAACTCGTGAAACGAGTGCTTCTCTTTGTTACTCGTCATTCGATTACAGATTATTATCTTCGAAAGCAAGCGCTACGTGCGAAGGATTATAACAGTAACCGTATGGTAGCGTGAAATCAGCAAACGGTCTAGTAATTAATAGTGCATGACCTGGATAGTAAATCGTCTGGATGATACTTAGTAATACATCTGTCCTCTAATTCGAATAAAAGAATTACATTTAACTGTGTTTGATCAACTTTGAAGGTACATAGAGACAGAATTTTTGTCGTATGTGTCCTGAAAGTGGCTTTGGGCCTTAATAATTTAAGAAATAAATATTGTCTTCTAATATTATTATGTCAGTATAAAATTAAAGATAAATAACAATTTTCTGCCTAGACAAAATGTTCCATAAGAACCCATTGCTAGAGATATTAAGAAGACCATATTTCGGATACATAGACAGATAGTATCGATGATAATAATCAGTGTTGATGTGTGTATATGAATGTTGGTCAACACACAGGTCGGTCGAAGATGGTACTCGTGATACATTCCTGCTAAAAACATTGTCGATGAAACGGTTACTGATGATTCCAAGTAGACCCCATACTGACTCCATATTTTCTATTAGAATGACTTGCCATGGTGGGTATATTATAACTTAGATTGACATAAAGAGGCAGGCAATTGTAGAACTAGTTTTGATTAGATACAAAAATCTCAGAGCCAATCGTTGCATAGTAAAAGTTTTCATAAAATATAATTTCCTATACGTTTGCTTCCTTGAATGAGAAATACTTCTTCTTAGCCTTTTCAGGAGCAAAATTATTCCAGAATAAAGAAAAATTAAATGTGATATTTGTATTTATTTAATCTGATACTTGTGATTGCCAACTTATTGGAAATTTAATTACGAATATTAAATCACAATCGTAGTAATTACTTCTACATTACAGTATTTAATAGACAGTAGAATATTACAGGGACGAAACATTTTCGATACATGATTTTTTATATTTATAATCGCTCGACAGATATGAAAAAGTTTAACATTTTAGTAGCAGATATAATTTGTATTGTTAAATAAAATATATAGCTACTGCACGTACTAAAAAGAAAAGACAATTTTCTTTTAAAATTAAACGTCTTAAAAGAAGGATAAGAAAATTTTTTCTTGCGCGTTCCACTTTAACCTACAAAATTAAACATACACGTGTGCAGCAGCATCCCTGAAGAGGTTGATTCAAGAAAGTGCCAATGTCTATGCAGCAGAGCGTGCTCCACACATTTTGAAGGAGATCGGGGTACGGTGAATGAACTGGCCTACACAGAGCCCAGACCTGAATTCCATTGAGAATCTTTGGAATATGTTATGATGATGCCTTCGAGCAAGAAATTATATGCCACGAAACTTCAGAGAGGTGAATGGTAAATCCAGCTACCTGGACCATGAACAGAGAGAGATAGATGAAATTCTCATCTAAATAAAAATGTTTAAAAACGAATGAATAACAGATTACTCGAGTAAATTTAAAACTGTAAACAGAATTCCTACTCGTACGTATATTATTCGATTATAATTCGGTCCAACTCTGACCTTGAAGAGATGGTAAATTCGAATCAGAATACGCTTCGAAATAGTCACTAGCTGCGGGACACAATTTTGGAGCGTAGACATTAAACGAGAATTGTTTGGAGCGGTTTCAGGTTGCGGGAAATTATTGTGTATTTTATGAAATTTAACAAAATTATAGTTATTAAATTTAACATTTGAGAAAACTGTAAATTTACATATTTGTTGAGCTAAATTATACAGAATGTGTTCAAAAAGTTTTCTTGTAAAGACATCTACTAGCTCTGCAGATTCAGCCACTTACTGTTCAGTAATTAATTAGTTAACTACTGTTAATTACTTCGTGAAAAGATAAGTAACCAAAGCATAATTTCATATTTGAAAGGAAAAATAAATTTCATGTAGTGGTATATTAAGGAAATTAGTCAGGAATGCAAGTGCTCGTTCAAATATTTTCTCGCTCTTAAAATACACACACTTGTTGCAATTATTATGAAAATATAAGTCTATAGAAATTTTCTGAAAATTAGTGCGGTTACTAATTAACACATTCCGGTAGATGTAACCTTACAAATCAAAGTGAATAAATAAAGTAACACATATTAATGGTAATTTGCTTGCTGACATTTAAAAAAACAACTCGTATTTATTGACATTAAGTATCTTTTCCGCGTATCAAGTGTTATATAAATCGTCTATACTTTCTTTCATGAAACAAAAACTTGTTTACGTTATGAACGCGTATTCATGAAATAAAAATAAAAATATATAAACACAAAAAGATTGACACTAATGTCAGTTAATGTCACTAATGTCAATACTAACCGAGCAATTTTGTAACATTTTAAGTGACAAAAATTAATTTATACTTCAACAATAATGCCTAACGTGACGTTGAAATAAAATAAATGATAATCAATGAAAGTAAGCAAAATAATTTCTAGATCATTACACATACTCTGCGCTTAAGCACATTACTCACAATCGAACAAAGCCATACCGAAACTCGATAAACCTGCGAAAGGCAAGAAAACTTCCAGTCGTTTCGATCAGCGATCGATATCGGCTTATCGATCGCTCTGAAATAACAAGATCGAAGGCTAGGGCACGTTCCCAAGCAATGTCACACATCAGCCTCGACTTCGGTTTCTTAACACCGCAGGGAAGAATGGTCTCGATCTCGATGGCGATTGTGGCGCAATAAATCGGTTTCGCTGCGCCAGTGTCATGGCGAAATCCCGGTATTCGTGTCGCGACGTTCAATTACGACTAGCAATGTTGTTTACCTCGGCCCGCCGCCGCAAAATGCCCCTCGAGACCCGTTGGGAAACGTTTCCAGAACGACGCAACACGCCTCGTTTCCAGAATGCGCAACACGCCCCGGTAATTGGGCTCGACGAGACGCGATGGAGCCCCGAGCTTTCTGAAAATATTGATTACGTCCTCGAGCTGGCATCTCGGACGCAAACAAGGGATGACGTGTTGCGAGGTGGTGATCGTCATTGTTGCCGGATGATTACGATGGAATCCGGATTCCCTTGGTCAAGTTAATTCGAATTGGACGGTCCCAGGGTCAGGATTCAGGATTCGTGGTCTTGAGACGGGACAGGATATGCTTTTTCATGGTCGTTCGGGAGATATCCATAGCTTCTTCCTTTAACTCTACTGTGGCCTATTGAGATACACAGTTCTTTGCTTATTTGCAAGTTTAGGTATTGTATGCAGGTCGAAGCAAATTAAAAGTGGTAAATTAATGATGATAGGTGAAATTATTCGATAATGTTATGACTGATATTCTAGAATTCTCTGTTTTTCAAATATTATTTGTTTAAACATGTACGTTTTGTAAGAAACTGACAAACAGTGGTCTCATTTAATTTCCATTGATTATTTGTACTCATATTAAAGAAATGGTTCTATTAGTATTACATACACTATTCCAATTTTACAAGAATCCAGCAAGATTCTATGCAGCAACCCAGTAGAAAGAGTATGGCGTATCGCTAGTTTTCCATCGACGTTTCTCGATGAAGAAGCCACCTCGGGGAACGGAAAAATAAGCGTGTGATCGTGATCTTCCTTACGCAAGCCTCCTGATCGCATGCAAGATCGTTAACAATCCCTCTGTACGCAGGTTTACGCGTTCCGTGGATAGTTGCGCAGTGCTTGCCAGTGGTACCAAGCCAGTCTCGGTCCTAGATATCGATCTTCGATCGAGCTGGGAATAATAGCCACTGATTAACCATAAATTCGTTTCAACTGCGCGCCGGGCGATGTAAATTAACGGTCGACCGCCATTATCATCGGGACGACCACACCGCAGAGAGAAAATTATGCTCGCGGAACGAACCTGACCGAGCTCTATAATTAAAGTAAGAACGAAATTGTTATTTAAGCAGCCTAAAAGTGGCGACCACTTGAACCTGTCTCTCCTCGAAGGCTTCCTTGAAGGTCGAAGAAAATTAATTAAATCGGCTAGTTTAGAAAACTATAGCATTAATTGTATTACATACAAAATATTTTCACGACAAATTCAAACATATATAGTTGAACAAATTGATCGATATTTTTCAATGTTCAGTATTTTCTATAATAGTACGATTTTTCAACAATAATTTTCTTACTTTACAGAAGAAAGTAAAGCGAAACAAGTAGATATCGAGAAATTTTCGATCTCCATTTAGATTTTTCGTCGCATCTTTGTTCGACTTTTTGTAATCAGCGGCAAGAAAGTAATACGTAACCTTATTAATTACCGTGCAGTCTTGACAACTATCTAATCGGCTTCGAAACCAGTGACTTCTATAGGAACGTCTGTTAACTAAAACGGAGTCTAAGCAAAAGAATAATGTCTTTTAATTAGCGCCATGCAACAGAGCGGAACAGGACAATGCTAATTAGCTGTTTCTTCGCCGATCGCACTGCATCCCTTCGCGGAATGAATATTCATAGAAATTACTTCTTCTTTCCCTACCAGACCAAAAGAACGTCGATTAATTAAGCGTCCTTGAAATCTTGTTTTTTTATATTCGATCGACCGATTATTCGCAACCGCGTCTCACCTTGGAGAATATTTTAACTTAATCCCAAAAAATTGTTCCCGAGAAGCATGTCCCGAGTGACGCAAGATAAGATTAAAGTAAATTACTCGGAGAGACGAATATCCATGTCTTCGACTTGATACTCGACGAAAGAACAGCACTCGTCGCGTAGCCTGTGATAAAAGGAAGCATAAACATGGCGAATTATCATTCAAGGCTAAAATTATAATTTCAAATAATCCTTGGGACAAGATTTACGTGACAAAGTTACCGTGGAGAGATGAATCGAAATCATCTGCATCATTCATTATACCTTCGCGTGTGGATTTGCGAGATGAAGACGTTTCGTGAACCAAAACCTGCTGGTTCCATTACTATAGCCGCATACTAATTATTTACGATTTATAGAAGTACTCTTTCTACTTCTTCCTCGGGTCAAGTTTTCGATTGACGATCCTTGTTCGAATCTGTGATTTTAATCTCTACACTCTCCTCTTCCATGAGTTATACGCATAAATTCTTGAACTGCTAAAAAGGAGAACTTGACATACAAATTGACTTCTAAATTGATCAACTGCTTTGAATACGAGTTATTTTAGCTCTTGTGAATCAATTTCATAAAACGACCACTTTTTAAGATGGCACTGACTAGGTTAGATAAATATTCATTCTAGGAAAATATTATGGTACGTTCGAAGTTATGTTGGGAGCACTTTAGTTGAACCTTGCTACTTTTGTTCAATTGTGAGTATATTAGTACATTCATGTATATGTTTATAACTCTGTGTCAAAAATCCACTACAATGAACTAAAAATGTCGACTGTTAATCTTATCCTTTCAAACAGGACATGAGTTGCAATTAAAACAGAATTGTGTTTTGGTACCTTGTCAAAACCCACTACTTGAGCTGTGACTAGGACTGCTGATTCACTTTTGATAATATTTATAATCCTACTCTTTCGAAAAGAAGAAGTCACTTGTATCTAAAAGGGAATTCGTTTCATAATTCTGTTCTATATTTTTAGCTGTGACTTGTATTGTCAATCTACTTCCTGCGCTATTTGAATGCAGCAAACGTTGTAGATGATTATGTAGCAATCTACATACACACTATTCAGAGCAAACAAGTTGACTAGCACGTCAGATAACAGTACAGCCTCTTAGATTATACTATAGAATTTTATAGGATAGCGTAATCCGGGAGATTATACTGTTACCAATCCTGCTAACCAACTTCACATCCCTGAATAATAATTAAAACGGCGCTTTAAACAACCAAATAAAACTACCTGATCTGGTTTTCAAACCTGTAGTACATTTTAACTGTTTACACGTACTTGTATATCTAGCTACAAAATTGTATCATTCAATGCAACCTTATAAATTATTTCGTCAAATTGCTATTTAAAAATTAATGAATCACTGTTTACTTGTGTTTATTTAAAATTTTGTCCAATTTTCACTCGCCTTTATGAACTATCAAGGATTGTAAATCTCATCAGTAATATGTCTTACGAGGATATTAATTTGAGATGTATTGTGTATCACTTTTATAAGTGAAGTTTGCTTCGCATTCTCGATTTTTTACCCTCGAGTTTTTGTAGCAACGAAAAGAGCCCTTTTCAATGGTGGTCATACGATTAGGCGAGTTTCCAAGAAAGCAGAGGCCTTTCTAATTCGCTGACGGAACGAAGGAGAGTTCGTTAGCGCGAGATAATTGCAATGAAAAGTGTACATTGTTCTTCGGTCTCACGAGAGGCTTCTTCGTCGATCTTCTCACGGACCCCTGAAGAAGGACCTTCTTCCGTGATCCACATCCAACATTATCGTGCCACGACAAGGACAACCCTGCAATTTTCCTAACAAGTCGAATATCTTATCGAAGAACGCAAAGAATATCAAATGGTCACTAAAACGCAGGCATTGCAGAATCTCTACTTTCCCTTAAAGAGCCTCGCGTATTCTTCTCCTGACTCTTTAATAATTCGCTCGATTCCATTCTACGAATATTCATCAACGTTTCCCACGATTTCTTTCTCCTTTCTCCTTGGAATTTAACCGCTCTTCTTTAGTTCTCTCGAAATTTTATTCACAACTCCGAGTGAAAATGAATTTTTAGAGACGCATTCGATGCGTTCCTAACGAATCGAATTTCCGTTTGCTTGATCGTCCTGTGTGTAAAAAATATTTTACAATGCAAATGTATGCCGACCTTTGCTGCTGATGATTTTCATATATAAAACAGTGCTGCGATTCAAACTGGATTTCTGTAAACAGGTTACAATATTCTGAATTTATAAATGTGTGTATGTATTTTGATGCTTACCTTACATTTCATGAAAAGGTAACAAAAACATAATTAAATTTAATATGTTGACTTTCATATATGTATCAAACATCGATGATATTACATTTTTTATAACAGAATTATATTAAATCAAATTCGTTTTTTCTTCCCAGTCGTAAAATTGTTCTCCACAAGTTCAACTATCAAAAGCAACGAAACTAAGTATATTCGAAACTGATACAAAGGAACTTTCGCAACGACATGGCCCAGTTTTTTTTCGAAATTATTGCAGAAGAAAGTTTACCCAATCAATCGACATTTTCCATTCAAGAACATCTTGTCTTTTCATTTCCACGCAATCGAGAGTTCATGAAACATAATTTTCACGACAATGTGCGTTGATAATTCATTCGTTTCGCAAGGACTCCTTTTCTTTCGTTCATTATTGAAGAAGTACTTTCAATTCGTAGTCGAGGAAAGTTCACGGTCGCGCGTAAACGATTCTTCTATGATTCGAAGAATCAGGGTCAATTGTATTCCTCGGGATATAATTTCCATACATATCGCTTCCAGGCATTCGTCGTGCTCGATAACGCGTGTTATGCGAACTGTGCTTCGAAAGTATCCTTAAAAGACGTTATTCTTGAAAGAGGCTATTCGTCATTTATAGAACGACGTATTTCAGCATTCATCGTCATTTCAAGTCATTGTTCCTTCGTATCGCAAAAGGCGAACACGACTTCTGTCAGCAGTTACTTTTTGTGTCACCGAGATCAAAAGGGAATTTAGCGAGACATTTAGTAGCCGATAAATATTTCAATCTACGTCATTCCTGGATAAATATCAGACCATAATTTTTTACCAGAGCGGAAGATTTCTCGGTGAAGCCGTTCGTGGAATGCAAAGTGTTTCGTCAACTATTTGCCAAATGCAACGTGGACGTTAAAACTTGTTATACAGGGTATCTCGCAATTTATGGGAAGTATTTCAGGAATCGATTCAGAACCTAAAACAATGAAAAAACTTCACATGAATAGGTGTTCAATTTGACCTAGTTTTTTGTTGTATGTTTGAGTTAGATTGTGAGATAGTTTTCTCTGCTAAATTATACAGTTTTCTATCTTTATTGTAAATAATTTTTTTAAATTATATGTATATATATAATTTAAAAACATTATTTACAATAAAGATAGAAAACTATATAATTTAGCAGAGAAAACTATCTTACAATATATATATGCAAAGTGTTTCGTCAACTACTTGCCAAATGCAACGTGGACGTTAAAACTTGTTATACAGGGTATCTCGCAATTTATGTATTTATTGTAAATTGTAACGTATTTAAACAAAACAGTTTGTAATTTCTGTAACTAAGACAGAAATTTGAAACAAATTTCAACAGAATTTTCAATGCTTGCTCTTCTATAAAGTCCATTTTAATTACTAAATAATATCAAAACTTGCTATAGATTAAAATTATATAATAAAGCCTGACAGTGCGCACGGTACATTCAAGAATAACTTATATTAATTCCCCAAAACTACCATCTTTACTAAAACAGTATTACCTCGCTAACTGATCGAATATTTATTTCAATTAATTCAAGAAAACTAATAGGTAATATACAGTCAGCCCCATAAGTATTCGTACTCTCTATATCTAGAAACAAAGTCTAAATTAAAGGATAGGTTTCATATATTCAAATAAATGTTTCATTATAAATATGTACATGGATAATCTTTACACTTGTGTACATATAACGAAAAATGGATTTGGTAACATGAAACCTATCATTGAATCTAGGCAAATTTCTTTAACAGGCACAGAGAGTACGAATACTTATTGGACTGACTGTAACTCTATATAAGTTCCTGGTCGCCTTGTAATGTAAATACATACTTGAAACAGTAGCACATAAATTAATTAGCTATTTCTCTTTATCATTATCCCTGATGCTCTAACCTTTCCTCGTCGACAAATTTAAATATTTATCCAATAAATTTCTTCCTGTCCTAACATCACAAACGTCCACAACACAATTGGTTAGCAAGATAATAAGTAATTACTTATCAATCAGATCAACCTGTGACGCGCGCGAAATAACAATGATCGTACTATAAAGTGACTAACGGTCACCGAACTCTCCAAATGTGTTCAACGAAACTCGCCAAAGAAGTGTACACCGTCAACTGACAAAAATGGAAAGGGAGGTTTCGGACACCGAAGGAGTCTTTTCGAAAAGACTCTACAGCAACTGGGCCGATTTGCCGACGACCCTGAGGAAGAAGCAGAAGCACCGTCCAGAGATCCTGTCTCAGTTCTTCGACCCTTCCGAGCCCCCAGAAATCGATTCCCGGAAGAACGAGCCGAGAGCATTCAACAACGTGCAGCGAATCGTACGTAGATCCGAATTTCTGCGTAAATTGGACACGAACGAGAACGGGAGGAACCTGGACTACCGAAGGGACGCGAGGATCGAGAGGAGATCCACGCCGGACTACTTCTGCCGCGTCGACGAGGACTATAGAAAGCATTACGACGATCACGACGCGAAGCTTGGTCCTCGAAGGAAGAGTTTGAACAATCTCGTCGGAAAATTCGATCTCAAGAACTTCTCCGACGAAGATCGGAAGACGAACTCTCCTGACAGCTTGCTGGTGAAGTCCTCGGAGTCCGAGCTGAGCAGCGACGAATACGGGCACACCGACGACTCGGGGGCCTTCCTGGAGAAGGCCTCGAACCGCGAGAAGGGCTCGAAGAGCGAGCAGAAGAACAGGTTCATCAAATTCTTTGCAAAGGATGACTGGAGGAGGAAGAAAAAGCAGGAAGAGAGGAAGGTGTCTCCGGATTCCAGCCAGCTGGACGTAAACAAGAATAACGTGAAGCAAATCTCGAGGAGCCAAGAGTCGAACAAGAAGGACGCCAAGGTGCTTGCTCAAAAGTTCGAATATGAGAACATACCGAGGATCGACGTGTCCAAGCTGGAGCAGAAGCCTTTTATGAGCTCGATAGCCTCGACGATTAATTCCCTGAACTCCAGCAACTTCGATCGGTCTCAAAGTCAACCGACGATCGAGCAGCTGAGACTAGAAGAAGGTTGCCTGCTGCGAGGTCAGCCTGGACCGAACAGGAACAATGACACCCACGAGACCATGTATCGAGCTCAATCCCCGACTACGCAGAGACAAGAGGATCAGCTGAACGAGCTGATCCAAGACTTCTATGACAGCGATCAGATCTCGGGTCGCATGAACGGGGACCGGAAGATGTCGAAGATGGAGACGATCACGGAGGAAAACGCCGACGGGAGCAAACTTAGTGTGAGAGAAATCCTGAAGAGGTTCGAGGAGCTGAGGACGCAAAACGAGGCGCAGGTCGAGGAGAAGTCGAATGACAAGACGCTCAGCACCATACAGGAGACCTTGAAGAAACTCGACGAAAAGGTCAAGAGCTACCAGGTCACGATCCCGATAAAATTCTTGTCCTCGATTAATAAATACTCGATAAATCTTGTCGGTTCCCTTGGCGAGATTCGATGTCCTGTTTACAATCTGCGGCGGCTTTCTTTTTCTTGGTTTTACGCGCTTTTTGATGAATGATTATGAATATTCAAATTATTTTTGGTCCGGGGGAACCGTTTATTGCACAAATCGATTAACTCCATAAAACAAAAAGTTGAGAAATACGATGAAATAATGTACATTGTTTTTTGAAATTTCCTTTGTAATATAAATTCAAATAAATATTATAGAATGCATAAATATAGATGTAGCTTTCATCTAACGGTATATAAAATTGATAAGAAAGAACAGCCAAAAAATAATCGTCAGTAATGTTACAATTTTTATGTGACTGATGGAGTTCAATTTGTGCAGTGAACGGCTCAATTCTCGGTAATAAAGTCTCAAAGAGTCGGGTAAATTTTAATTGAAACGAAGATAAGAAATAATTATTTCAATTTATTTATTTCGTTCTGTTATTTTCAACACAGTGGTTTGAAATTAAAAATAATACGTTCGAATAAAATAATAGATTTCATTTAACCATTAAATATAACGAAAATTTTTTCTACACAAATCTCAAAAAAAACAATCTATAATTTGTTTCTTCCTACATTTTTAAAGATTCATTGATTTGGTTACTTATTATGAAACATAGAAAATGTTAGATCATTAAGTTGAGACGAATTTTTAGTTATCAAATTACATGTCCATAGCCTTCGTGACTGTTTTGCTGCCAGCTAATATATTCTGAATTAATTGCTACACGAATAGGAAGTTTATCGAGTTATATAATGCAGGCATTATATAAACAATTTTTTTAATTATGCAACATAATTTACGGGAGAAGCCAGAACTTACATAAAATTAATATTCTCGCGAAATGCATACGATTTTCAATTAAAATGGCTCGGTGAAGACAATACTGACAGCTGAATTGAGTTTTCACATGCGAGACACGCTACCGATTTTGTACTCGGAATTGCAATTACTGGTGCATATATTAATCTCATTCCTTCTTGTGGAATCGTTACAATTGTCTTCTTCAACTATAGTCTTCTGAATATTATATTGCAATCAATAAACATCTGAACACTTTCTCATATATAGTCCTAGTACACAAGTTTCGAATACTTAAAACATTCATTTCCAAAATTTGGACTTGAAATAATCTATTTCTTAGGCGCACATGGTTAAAGTAAATACATCGAAATTAGTCTTTCCTGTTCAATGATTCTAACTATTTTTAGTATTTGTAATATAAGTGACTAACAAAACTGAATAGACCTAGAGTATAATATCACATATATTTGTTAAAAATGATTTCGTGAATTCCTGGGAGAAATTTATTGAATACCTTATCGAAGACTTTCCACATGCACAATTTCAAACATTCAGTTAAATTAAATTCACCGACATTTCCGTTCTGTAACAGACTTGTGGATAATTTACACGTAACTCCCTCTTCGCTTGAATTTCGAATGCATAAAAATAATCGTTCGCTCGTTTTACAAAAATATTTTCCGTCGTCGAGTGTGGTTTTCCTTCGCGGCGATTTGCATACGTCGCGAAAGACCGTCGAGGAATAGGGTCGTCAACTTGTACGCTTTACGAGCGATAAAGTTTCATTTCCTATTAATCGCAACCACGGCGTCCTTGATGATGCCGAGGTCTCGCTCGTCTCTTTCCGTTTCACGGTTCGACGTCGCGTGAAAATCAATTTTCAGACAGTTACTCGGCCAGCAGGCCGCGCAGCATCCGATTTCTGTAGGCGAGAAATCGTCGAATGAAAAAGCCTTTACCGTTGTTCGGACGATACGATGTGTCTCAGATGGAATGCAGCGGTTGCGTTCAACGCATCCCGCATAATCAACCCTGTTTGCATCGCCACCATTCGCGGTTATTAAATAGTAAAACATCGGCGTCGCGAGGGTACCGTAATTGAAGGCTACGCCGAGTGTAACGAGCGGAACCATTAAAAAGTTTAAACAGAATTAATGGTGCCACCACAAGATCCGTTCTTCATCGGCCAATTAAGGTTAACGAAGAACGAATTACGATTTCATGACATCTGAAATGGTGCATTATTTCCGTAACAGGCATTGACATTTCTTGGGTGTCTTAATCTTCTGTCGCGCTTTATTTGGCGCTGCTGAACGTTTTCAGTTGAAGTGGGTAAAAAATGAGACAATTACATCGTTAGTAGTGACATTTAATAGCACAGACGTTTGCGCAATAATATGTGTAATTACAATAATATTGTGCAAATCACTGTACTATTTATCTACTTGAGCTTGGAGATGATACTGTTACCATGCATTGAAATCACTCGAGTGGAGTTCTGGTTAGAGAGTATTCTCGCTTCAAAGATAACTGGAGAATGAATCATTTCATACTTTCTGAAGACAAAAGGTTGTTTAGATTACGTGTATAAAAGTATATCGAAAAATTCACGAAATTAACAAAATTACCATGTTTTGAATGAAGTCAGGATTTAAATAAGGTTTACTGAATTTCATGTTAAATGAGAACACTTCTTAATATTGCGATTGTATTTATAAATCAATTTTAAAAACAGATTTCGACACAGTGGAAACGAAATTCAGTCCGTAAACAAGGTCGAAGAAAATCGGGTAGATTGTTCTTATTAATACCGTACCGTAGCTATGTATGATCACGTCTTCCACCATACCGCGATGGATTGACGATTAAGTAGGTCAGGGTCAACATCTGCTTATCCCGCTTGCTCAGGTACAATCAGGTTTTGTCAGAGGAAGCTTAGTTATCGATATATCCTGTGCTGTCTTAATATACTCTTGAAATACTATACAGAATTCTTTAAAGTCATTTCTGTAAATTTTGAACGAATATCTACTAATAATTCTTCTCTTGAAAATGGCATTGTTTCAAACCACCGTCTCAAAAATAAATAATTTGAAAGTTGCTTATCATTATATTATTATGAATAAAAAATCCAGCTGCATATTCTTTTTAGAATCCACTCGATCGTTTTTTATTAAGATTACCACAACTTTTACGTCTCCTTCTGTAGCTTTCTCTAGAATGAAAGCCAAAATTAGGAGTGTTATCTATTAAAATAAATACAACACTATTATTTGTAATTTTAACTCGAATGTGGGACGCAATCTACAACTTTCTTGTAGCAATGAAAAGTCAAATGTGGGACGCAATGCATAATTAAGATGCAACAGTCATTTTATATCATAGAACAAGAAAGAAACGTTACTATCCTTTTTCACATAATTCTGATTTAAAGTGGGTTTTCCTGAGGCTCATAAAAATTCATAACGCGATAAATATTTTTTTCTTTCACGTATAATAGGTACACATTCCTTCGGAAATAACAGTAAATTGAGGGTCACGTTATGGCAATATCATTCATGCAATGGCAGCATGCGCCATGTTGTAAGGAGGAACGAAATCACAATTTACTAAATATATGTCAGAAGCGGCTAATAGAGGCAATCATTCGAGTCTATAAACTTCAACTTTCACGAGATTACGAATGTTTTAAGATTGCGGACGAAGAAAAAATGGTATCGATTTTCAACTGCGACTTCTGAAAACCGTTACTCCTTCATTTATTTCTACAATTTACCCTATAATTTGTTGCCATAAGAAACACCATTACGACGCTAAGCTAGACAATTTCTTTTTTCTTACGAAATGCTGATTTGGACTGTTAGAAATAATGTAAGAAAGATCTCAGTGTAGTTGCTTACTGTGCAAAGAGTTAGAAAATATAATGAACAAATTTAGATAATGTTTAAATTGATAAATATATTAATTTAAAAAAAATAGTGCACAAGTATTTCAAAGTAAAATATTTAGTTAATTTAGAAACAACTATTGTATGAGTATTACATATTTTAACTTTAAAATTCTTTATAGACAGCTACAGAGACCTAAACACAATTAAAAATGATGGTGTTTTGTGATGAAAGTAGTTTCTAGGTCGACATGAAAGTTTACATCAACATGGAGAAATGTCAAACGACGATCGTTCGTCGATAATTACTTTCTTAATTTTATCGAACCGTTTCGTTGAAAGAAGCAAAAGGAAATAAAATTGTATTCGGAACTTGCTACCCGTCTTGTTCTCCGCGTTCCTGAGTTTGTTCTCGATCGCGTGCAGGAAAACCCGTTTTCTCGCCCGCGAGATCGATCGAAGGATCCAAGATAGACGTGACGGCGATGGTGAAAAGCAGGAAATGGACGCCGAAAGAGAAAATGAATAATAGGAAAGGTCGAGAAACCTTCGTGTAAATCACTTGCGAAATCAGGGCAACGTATCGCTCACATGCGAGGATCTTACACCAGTAATTTACTGACTCGCATGAATTATCACGATCCCCCGATCATGATAATGGAACGGAAGAGACATGTCAACGAAAAATGAAATCCTATCTTATGACGTCAATGGAAGTAATACTTAGCGTACCATTCTCTCGGATTGTTTTACGATAGTGCAATATGATTCTCTAACTACCAAAGACGTTTAATTGTCGATCACACGCAATGTGTTAACGTGTATTTAAGGAATTTATGAAAAGTAGTTCCCGTTTAGATAATTCTAACTCTATTAGGGAAGAGTGAAACGTTTTTCTTTGACCTATGGTTCGAGGTTTTTTTCTCTTGGAAGTCGTGTGAAAGTATAACTTCACCCGAGATTTTCCTTGAGGACTTTTGTTTCTTTAATGGTGCTAGTGTTTATAAAAATAACCAATTTTTTGTTGAAGTCAAAGATATTCTTATTGGAGACGAATTTGCAGAGCATCTAACTCGAATACGTAGTATAAAATATAATTTTTCTAATTATTGACAAAATTATTCTTAATCCTTATATTAGAAAATAAGTGAATCGATTTAGGGCATAATCACAATTTCTTGAATCTGTGTACATGTACTAAGGTTTATTATGAGAATTATTAACACGTTTACAACATGAATTTTAAAATATGTAATAATTCTTTAATATGCTACACTCTCTAGAAAGTCTACATAAATTCCATTTGGAAAACCACTGTATCAGTTAATAACTAGCAGCAAAAAAGGAGAAACGAATTTTCTTTTATTTTGTACGAGAAAATATATTACTCGTTAAAAATAAGAGTACTTGGTGAGACTATCCAGAAGTTCGAACAAAATAAATAACAAGTCCCGTTCCGTTTTCAGATCGAACAGAAGCCGCTGCACAAGCCGAACCATCACGAGAATCACGTGTCCCAGATCACGAAATCGATCCAGTCGCAGGCGAATCACGGTTCTCTGAATCACGTCCAGTCCCACGGTCAGTCTAATCACGTTATCTCGAATCACGAGAACCACGTGTCCGCGAGTCGTGTGCCTAACCACGTGTCGGCGGCGAACCAGACGAACCATCAGAAAAACCAGCAGAACCAGCGGCTCAGCCCTAACCAGGAATGGCGGCAACCGGAAGACAACGGCAGGTTGCAAGAAGATGGTATCTACGAGAGCGGACCGGTGGTCAACGATGGAAAACACTCTCTTTTGCAGTATGCCATGCTGAATTTCAGGCAAAGCACGGAGAAGTTAGTATTGCCTCGGCGTTATTCGATTTCTTTTGCTGTGAAATTCGTGAAACTTCAGCTGAAAATCTATCCAGGGTATTTATTAATTAAGAGAGGTTAGGTGTTTTTGAAGAATTTGTGAGAATGCATGGATAGGAACGATTGAAATATAAAGCGATATAAGAGTCACAATTATATTGAAATAATAATAATTTACAGTAATTCACAAATTTAAATGCAATTTTAGGCAGTTTTCGGAATTTCTATGAGACACGAAATCAGAGAATAACAATTATAATAATCAGAATATAAAAGTGTTTGATTTAGTGATTTTTGTTTTGATACTCTGATGATATAATTATTATACAGGCATAGTTTAAACGTGATATATTTAAATGTTTCAATCTCAGAATACACTTGAAAGTAGGAATATTATAAATGTAAAGGAATGATTAGTACGAAAATGAAGGTTGTTGACTTGTTCATTTCTCAATTAAAAATAATAGCAGAAAATCTTTCATAAGTCTACTTAATGATTTCTTTAATGTTATGTTTGATTGCTGAGTCACTTGTTGTGTCATTGCGGACCACTGACCGCGATAAGTAGGTTGTCGACTATTGCTGTTACAGTGTTGTTTCTTACGATATACCTTGACAGATTTTCAATCGTCATTAGTCGGATAGTTGTAGATGAACTTTCATTACGTATTATCAATTTATGTTGTAAATTATTTGGTAAGAAAGATTCAGTATCAACCATTATTAATTAATCAAACAATTTTTCGTACATGAGAATGTACTCTTCGGATGAGCAGGAGCAATTTCGTGTAAAAAATACTATACAATTATAAAATATTTTCATAACATGTTATAAAGTTTTCAAATCAACATTGGTCTTTGAATCAATGTAAAACTAGTGTGTTTTTTCGTATTTCTTACCAACATTGCATTTAAGTTTCTTCACACATTGCATTTGCACATCCTTCAACTAATCTGAAATATTATCTTCGTTACGAAATTGTTTTCGTCACCCATAAAGGATCAAGTCCCCACCTGTACAAATGATAAATATGTACTGCAGTTTTCCTGCTCGAGATTACCAAATTCAAAGGACATTTACATTTACCTTCTATACGTATAAGAACCCTCACAAAAAATTAACAAACAAGTTTAAATGCCACGTTTAACTCCTTTCTCTCGCCAAATGTTACACGCTGCCCACTCTAGGCTCTGACCAGTAAGTACTCAAAATGTATCTGATATCGCAAAACGCGATCGGACGTGCGCCTTCGAGATCCCGGCTGTGACAAGAACACCTTTACCAAACCGCGGCACCGTAATAAAAGGGAAATTAATGTTAAAGACTAATTGGCCTTTCTTACGCAAGAAACCCGTGTCGGCCGTGTTGAGAAAGCATAACGCACCGCGGTTCTCAGAGTAGCATCGACCATCTTAGCGAGCGCGCGGTTAACCGGTACTCCTCGTCTTCTTTGGGCATCGTCCGGCAATCCGCGAGTTACCGTTTCGCAGTGTTTCATATCGTGGCTGTCGGGATTCGATTTACCAAAGTCGGATTTGTTCCACCTATTACGAGAATTAGTAAACGTAAATATCCGTCGTTGACCAGTTGTTCGGCACAGAGTGCAACAAGGTTATAGAGAGACCTAGCTAAAGTAAAAGGACTCGAATGCAGTTATTCCGTAATAATTCGTGGATGATGTACTAAAGTCCAAGTAGTTTAACGTCAACAGTGACCACCAGCTGGAATCACGTGTCTGTAAGAATATAGTTCAGAAATCTTAACATTATGAACTAGTTGAATTTTTCGGTGCTATTTCTTACTGTTAACGTCGTGATCCAAATTGCCAAATGATCCAAGAAAACGATTTATTAGTCTTGAGGCAGTGGATTGTCAAGTGCTCAGAATAAAGATTTTTGGTAACTTTTAACATGGAGAATCTGATATTTCAACAATTACTAAAGATTCGAATCGACTTAGGGCTGATTTTCATACAATAAAGTCATGAACGTAGTCTCGATGCTAACGTTGCGTGGGTGACTTCAATGCATAGTAGTAATATCGTAATCGAGCTAGGTCTTATTATTTTCTTGCCTCATCGTGGATGATGAGGAAACAAGACATTCTTAGAATCTAATGAACTGCAGTTTCACATGAGTTATCCGTAATCTGATCACAATTTACATGCTTGGAATATTCTGTCAAAAAATGAACGGTAACTTTCGGAGAACTGTAGAATATAGACTGCAGCATTGTTCTGCATTTACGTTTGTAAGTGATCGATTATGTTTGAAAAAGTAAGGAGTATTATTAACTGTTGATGTTACTCGATTATTGTCAAGTGTAAATATTTCTATATGATAGAATTATGCAATGTATACATACTCAATTACTTTATTCCAATGTAATAGATTTGTACTGGAATTATTCTATTTTATCTTAATAATTATTCAATAACTTGTACAATCAAAAATACTGAAAATATTTAAGATAATCACTAACAGTAAACAGCAGCAGTTAGAGTATAAGGAAAGCCTTGGCAAAAGCGATAAGGAACCAGCAAGATGCGGGTAGTCGGGTTGAATAAGGATCATTAGAACACCTAACTAGAGTGCGGACTTCCTAAACATGACTTTGACAAGTGACGACCACCCAACCAGTACTCAACGGGACTTTTTCTTCCTCTGTAACAACGTCCTGCAATGGAAAATCCGTTTACGGGCTCCTGCTCCTCCAACGAGACGTTTTCCCTTTTGGAGGACCATTACCTACGTCACTTCCAAGTCCCGTTCCTTCGTCTAAATTGATTCTAACAGTCCGTTCGAGAAGCACCGCGCGATTCGCCGCGTAGATAACGATAACGCCGTAAGGAAATCCTAATCGAACAAAAGTCTCAAATGATACCGTCCCTTTCGTCAGGTTCGAGATGCTGAAGACTGCCGACGGGTCCATAAGTGGCTCGTTGAAAGTCATCGAGTCGTTGAAGAGCAAAAAGAAGAACAAGAAGAGCAAAGGTCAACAGGACGGCGCGGAATGGACCTGGAAGGAGCAAGTGGACCTCGTCAAGTACTCACCTGTGCCTATCGAGCAAAGTCTTTTGAGGCTGGATGCGGATCTGAGCGCCTTAGCTGTGGAGTGTTTCGTGTGTCTCATGAGGTACATGGGCGATCAACCGTTGCCTCCAGACACCAGCGAAGTCAAGTGTGTTTACACTATTTTGATGGTGAGCAACAATTTTTGATTGGCAAATCTATTGAAAGCTGATATAAGGTTTCGTGATTTGAAATCATTTAAGTAGAAACAGAATTACTTTAAAAATGTCACAATTGGGCTGTTGATTTTAAAACTTCATTTTATGTTACTGCTAGGTATTTTATTATTTATATTTAAATAGACAACAAAATATTTTTAAGCTGTGGGATGGCAGCTCTCGAGCTTTTAAGCTCGAATGGACTAATTTTATATTTCCCGTTTTCGTATGTATTGGCTCACTTTTAAAAGCAATAATTAGTTGAAAACGTTGATTTTCCTCCAATGAAATATAATTATAACAGCAAAAAATGATTTATTTAATTTACTAAAATGATTTCATTGACGTACACATTTTGCATATTTATTTAAAATTATCTATTTTTTCCATATTTTATTTGATATACATTTTTCATTAGAAAAGTAATAAAACAGTAAAGAATCATGGGATATAATAATGATTTTACATCGCAGATCCAGGAAAATAAATCGTAACTTAATCGCACCATCTACTTTTACACTAAAGTGAATTTCTCTTCAATTACCCCCTCGAGCTTCATAATTATTTCTCGTAAGAAAGAAAGTATTTCGATTATCTCATTAACGATGCATAAAAATCTCGTTACACTAATAGCACCACATTCCAAATGCTATGAAAAGTAAAGCATCAATCCTTTCATTTTTATCCGAATTTCGTTTGCTACGAATTATCAATTAACCCAATTTATTTCTCCCAAACAACCAGATCGCAAATCTTTATCTAGATTCAGTTTTAATTGAACGTTGGGGTATAAATTATCGCGGAGTACGAGACAATGTAACACGCGTTAAATTGCACACCGCAGAAGTTTTCATTTCTCTACCGGTGATCATTCTTCCGTTTTCATTCATCCCACGGGAGATCTGCTCTGCTCGAAAACAGAATTGGTGTCGTCCACTGCAATTACCCCCGGAGCGTTAATTCTCCAAACAATTACCGAGAGGGAAACCAACGCTTTCACTTCTGTTTCCCGATGAATCCCCGAGTAACTGGAATCGTGGCTACATGCCATTTAGAGAGACGCAGTCTTCATTTTCACTTGGCAATTTTGTTTCCAGCACTGTCACAAGTACGAACACCTGCGAGACGAGGTCTATTGCCAACTGATGAAGCAGACCACGAACAATAAGAGCCCGAATCCCGATAGCTGTCAGCGGGGTTGGAGGATCTTCAGCATCGTCGCTGCCTATTTCACTTGCAGCGACGGTCTGAGGCCTTACCTCACCAAATATCTCGAAACGGCGGCGTACGACAAACGAAGAGCTTATCACGGGACTGCCACGGTGTGCCTGCAAAACCTCAGGAAGACTGTTAAATATGGCGGGAGGAAGAACGTGCCCAGCGTTGATGAGATTATGGCGATCAGTGCTGGCAGAAACGCGAAGAGACAGATTTACCGACTGCCAGGTGGAACGGAGAGGGTTATCAACACGAAATGTACCACGGTAGTGCAGGTAGGCGATGTCAAGGATGCTATTGTATCGAATATTAGGTTGAGCCATAAGTTGATCGCTGATGTTTATGGCATCCACATATTTTTACAGATACAGATGATGAATTGAAATTGAAAGAAAATAATGTCTTAATTTCTTAACAGTGTAACATGTACTTTATTACTGATAAATCTTCATTAAAATTTGTTATAAAGTTGATATAAGAAAATGGCAATTACTTATGAGTGAACCTAATAGTTGATATTCTAATTAGTTTGACAGAAAATATGAAAATTATGGAGTTCTTCTAACGTTATTCTAATTATTGATTTATATACTTAACGAGTGCTTTGTCTCTTCTAACAGGACGTTATCGAGGAGATGTGTAATGTAATATCCGTAAGACATCCTCACGAAATGGATGAATTCTCGTTATACTGCATCGTCGACGGTGATGCGTTCACCATGCCATTAGCTAGAGACGAATATGTGCTGGATGTTACGACGGAACTCTACAAGAATCATCAAGTCTTCTACTTAATATTCTGCAGGTATTTATTTAAAAATAATGTACATATGAAATAGACATTCAGAAATAAGGCCCCAAAATTATATTTGATTTTTATATGTTCTTTACGCTAACTCAAAAATTTATATTGAAAAAAGTTGAACTCTCTAGAAGAAGCTTTTCTCCTCAAGGTTATTTGAAGCCCCATTTATGGCTCAATGTATAATAAACGACGGGTAATAAGTAAATAATATAATATTTTATATGAACAAATGTTATATGATCGTAAAATTTTTACAAACGGACATTATTTTTATGCTTCTATATGTAAAGGTATTCTACACCTAGACCGAAATTTTGTTTTATCTAGATCCGTGTGGTACTACCCTCTTAGACTGGACGCTCCACTGTACATAGAAGTAGTGTTCAACCAAATCGCTCCGGACTACTTGGAGGGTCTCCTCCTGGTTCTACCCGGAGAGCATTTACCTCAAGAAGTCGTGGTAAATTTCTCTTAATATCCCACCAATTATTTAACGCTTGCGTTAAAATAAATAACGTATTTATCAAATAAATTCAAACTTTTTATTTAATATGGTTGAAACATCGACGGAAGATTATTAAACATTCATACATAACGCAGCGATTTTGCTATTTCATTGCGTTTCTCGTAACGAAGAATATTATTAGTAAATTTTTCATTTTCCTTCCAGTACGACATGGCGCAGATAGCAGCCCTTCTCCACAGAGCAGCAGACATGGCGCACGAACCAACCACCAAGGAAATTAAATATCTACTACCGAAGCCAGTGCTCAGTTTACGGGAGCCACGGCCTCAACAATGGGCAAACATGGTCCAGCAGGCATGGAACAATGTACAGCATACCGCGGTGGCTGCCTGTAAAGCACAGGTTCTTGGTAAGCGTTCTAAAATTGCATCTCCATTTCTTCCATTCGAACCATCTATCACACGAAAGGCTGAGGATCACAGTGGAGCTAGTAAAAGACAATAAGCAATTAAAATTTCCAGCGTTTTATAGAATTATCATATGTAACCTTGGCCCTTCATGGTAGCGAATATATTAATATCGAAATCGAGGTTTAAAGAAAATAGTATATTCCTGTTTCTGTTTCAGAAATTTTGTGGAAGTGGCCGTTATTTGGATCTAGCTTCTTCGCCGTGAAAAAAGTGCCTGAAGGAAAGGAAAAGGGTGGCGATCACATACTGGCCCTCAATAGACATGGAGTGCACTTCATTGATCTAATCACTCACGTAAGTCATTTACTAACATGAATATTTATACAATTTTACATTTATGAGTCATCGAAACTAATCCTTGGTACTGGACAATCATACAAAGTTCTTTAGTCATCCTGTAATAATTTACTTCTGGTTTATTTACTGAACTATGCAACGTTAGCTTGTATTCAATTTTTATACATTATATTAATCACAAATTTTTATCCCGCAAGTTTAATAAATATTTTAGTTCCAACAAATATATTGAACACTAACTAATGAAAAATGAAATATCTATAGGAGTATATATTTTATATTTTCTATCGTATATTTTTGTGTGCTTTCAAGAACATACAGTGTATATACCATGAAGATTATTTGAATCTAAACACGAATAATTAGTTGTATTTACAAAAAATGTTTCCTATATGAATTAACAAAATAAAATACTTGACAAATTCGCAGGAGACGCTGCACCACTATCCCTACTCCGAGGTGATCTCCACCCGAAAAGTGAAGTCCGAGGAAGGAACCCTCTATCTGGACATGAAATGCGGCAATCTGATGCAGCAACGTATCACCAGGCTTCAGACGGAGCAAGCTCACGAAATCTCGCGACTGATTAGACAATACATCACCATGGAACAAAGGGCGACCAACAACCAGGGCGCTGCTATTGGGTTCGGCATGAGATAAGATGACCAAGCTACGTTTTACGTTCGCTCGTCGTAGCGTGGGCGAAAATTCCAATTCTTTTCATCGAGTGAAACACAGGAAACAGGAAACACAAGATGAAAGATCTGTCCCCGAGGAGTCTGTAAAATACAAAAGCTTTAAATGCTTTATTTAGGGAATATTTTCTATGTTTTCAAGAGTCACGAAGAAAAGGAATAAGTCGGCCGAGCACTCTGAAATTTAGAGAAACACGAAGGAAGATAGTTTTCAACAACGAAAAGAATAATCGATAACCTTTAATGATCGTTTTGTTAATTGTTATCGAGGATGGTCGTCAACGACGTGCACGTTTTACTCTTTTATTATTTATTTATTAACGAAGGAGGCGATTGTAAAAATTACGTAGAAGAATTTGGATTAGATTTATCGGCAGGAAACGCGAGTAAAGTGAAGAATTTGTTCCAAGAGTCTTTCGATTTGTAAATATCTCCAGAAAGCTTTAGCAGCGAAAAAGAAGAAATGTTTCCGCGAGAGGAAGACAACAATGAAGACAAACAAGAACATTGTTACAGAGTCATTGTAACTTTCGTTGATATAATAGCAAAGTGTTTCGCACATTTTGTTTACGTTCATAGAATATTCTTCCATCGACTTTGACCGATGCAATAAATAATCACCCTAACTCACCCCACGATGCAAATGCAAAACAAGAAATCGAGGACGTTGCGTTTAGGTGAACGACAGCGTGAAAGAGTAAACCCAAGAATATCCGTCCAATGTCTAAAATAGAGTTTCATAATATAGTAACATGATCTAGTTACACCGTGTTGTTTTCATGTACGAGCGGTTTTGAACATGATCGTCATCCTCGTCGAGGTGAATCAATTGTTGTACGTAACACTGAACGTTGATGTACAGAAGAACGACGAAGAAGAAGAGGAACTAATGCTCAAGTATCTAAGCAATTATTCTCGGCTCTGTAAATACGCGTTTAGAAACGTTTTAGAGGAAGGGAGAATTGCGTGAACGATTGAAGGAAAGGACGGTAGGTCCTGTGAAACGAGAAATGTTTATAAGAGTCTCGATTGTTGATTACTAAGGCTTAGTTAGTAGGACACGTCGATACTCTCGGTGGCGAACTGCGTTTTCCGGTTGATTTCTCTTTCTTGTTCAAGTCCAGATGGTAAATTTCTTCTTTGTCTATGAACTGCGAAGAAATTGTCGATCGATCGATGAGAACGGTTTAATGGCGAATTAAATAACGATGGAGTCTCGATTTTCGAATAAAATCGTTTATTTATACAAAGTGTAAGAAAAAGAAACAATACGGTAACACGAAAGATTTTATGTAAATCCGATTACAGACTAATCTTTAACGAGTACGTTCTGATGGAGACTAACAAGCTGCGGTTACATGTTATCACAAGGAGACATTACTATTATTAATAATTGTACGTATGCGTATCGATGTGAAAAGAGGTGTTAAACTTTATATTAAAATTTCTACATGTACGAAAACTGTGTGCAGTTTTACATCCGATACCCTCCTCCTTTGCCAGAATTAATTACAGAATGACAAGAAATAATAGCTTTTGTTATAAATATACATATTCTGAAAATGAACATAGGAAATTTAATTTTACATATAGATTAATGTTTTTTTTTTTTCATTTTTTGCGGGCAGTATAAATATACGAAGGCAGCGAGTGAGAATAGTGTTCTGTGAATGAATGCAATTAAAATTCTAACACTGAGTTGCGTAAGTCTTTGGGAAACATTTAATCTTATTAAGAAACAACACAATAAAATAGTTATTCAAGTTGTAAATAAGCAACCCTTTTTGTTATATTTTGAGTAGATAAATTATATTCAGTGAATATTTAAAATTGATATTTTTAAAATGAAACTAAAGGGATTATTTATTTACAATTTGAAAAATTAATTAATATTTTTCTCCGCAAACAAGAATCAATCTTAAAGTAAAAATAAGAGACATATCAAATCGAAGTATACAAAACTTATACATATATGCAGATTTATTAAAACTATGTGTGATACAGAGTAAAGATGGAAACTGAACACGTGGTTTGGTTCTTGATTTTAGTTTCCAGTACCCGATAAGATCCCATGTTCTATCAATTTCTCGTGTGATTAGGACTGGAGCCAGGTGTTTTCGTTTTCATTTCCTGAGGCCAGTTGCTGGCAGTGTGTCGAACGTATCCAGGATCAGTCGGTGAAGATGGCATCCGTATCGCAGGTGTTTGAGTACCTGTGCTCGTGGTTCGAAGTGCATTGAAACACTCTTCCAGCACCTCGATTTCATCCTTGTCATGGTCCTTGCCGTATCCTTTCGGTGGCGATGGAATATTGAACGAGACGTCGCGATTCTTCTTCTGACTCGACGACGTTCCTCGCATCCGAATTGGCACGTTGTCGTACTGACTCATGTCAGAATATCTGTTAATATAAAAAAAAAAAAGAAAATAGGAACGAGGACAAAATTTTCCTAACGGGAATGTGCTTTTACTAAATTTCTGACGAAATGCTTCATTGGAATTGGACGATATGATCACTTATAACAGTGGATGTTTTATTATTTATTTTATTTATTTGATGATTAATTTTGAAGCTGAACAAATAAGAGGACTGCATTCCATGCAGCTTAAATTTTATTTTTCTTTCAAATCGTACATGTCAAGCTTCGCGGTTTCAAATTATTGGACAAATTAATTTAAACAAATTGTACAAACTACTATAAAAATTGCATAAAAATTATTCAGATTATCGAATCATGAACTAATTATGGAAACATATGAATCTCTTAACTATCGTCTTTGTATAAATATAGCTTGTAACAGTGCATAAGTGCATAAGTTATAACAAATATAGCGAAGAAAACAATGGAGAACGAATAGCACTTGTAAAAAGGGGTGAAGTTTGAATAGGTACAGTCAGAAAAAAGAAGTGCCGTAGTCGAGACAAATTAGCCTTCGCAAACTCTAGCGCCCACTTGAAATTCCACAGCTGAAGAGTTTTTCCTCGCGCTCGGCATGCCACGTGACGTTCATAGAAAGACAGCAAGTGCGTAACAGAGTCAAAGCCGTGTCAAGAGGTTTCCTACACACAGGACTAACGTCAGGACTGCAAAAGGAACAAATATAGCGATCTGGTCTAGCCACATTCGAGTAAGCCGTTAAATTATGGACGTCAAACTTAATTTGGCCAAAAACTAAATTTTCACTTTAACCTCGTGTAAATCGCAGTCATAGAATTATTTTACAGCAACGAAAAGTATTTTAACTATTTTCGAATCAATGTTAGTCATGACAACCCCGTATTAGTAATAATGGATCGTGGGCGTTCGAAATAAAAATAGAAATCAACATACATTCGAGAACTGAATTTATTTATTCATAGAAAAACGAAATAAGTAACAAGTAGTTTCGTAGCTGCCGCCTGTGCGAAGAGCTGCATCGAGATTCATTTCGTCCAAAAACATAGTGGCAGTGATGTTAAAGCGGCGCTAAAACTTATTTTAGCGCCCAAAATAGATTACTCCAGATTCGATCCGAACTGTTTCACACCTTATATTTAATGATAGTACCATCTTCGTTTCCTACAATTTTTACGAGATCGTTATATTTATTTCATGCATTTTACTGTTATGCTTCTATGTGTAACTGTCACAGCTAGGAATCTAGTTGGACCGTTGGAAGGACATGAATACATTTAGAGATGGAAGTGAGAAACGAAGGAGATGCAGTTAGAGTGAAAAAAGTAATTATGAGACAGTTCCAAGAACAGAAATTGTGGAAATTTTTAGAAACAGTATTGTACACATTCACATATTCATTTAATTTTACAAATTTTAAACAAAGAAGTGAGGGCATTCATATAAATACATATAAACATAGTTGTACTCTGTATGCATTTGTACTTAAAATAGGTCTTTGAAAACATCGTATACCCACATACCACTATGTAAATCCATCCAACATACCTGTATGCGTCGAAAGCTTCGTCGACATCATGCTCGACCTTCATTATCTTCACACCAGGATTGACAATCTTTGCGAACATGGTTTCACTTCTGCCGTTCGTTTCAGTCGGAAAACGAGGCGTGTCCACTTCATCCACAGGGCGCTGATAAATGTCTTGACCCTTGTAAACCACCGTAGGCATCTCCATTCTGTGATCGACTTTGTACGAATCCCTTTTTCCATTCACTTGAGTCTCAGGGCCGCGATACATCTGCGAGTTTCTGAGGACCCTTCCATTTTCAAAGTTCTGCGTGTACTCTTTCTGTTCTGGATCATCGCGTACGTAACGTTCGTCCTCGTCGTTTCTGCGCCCGACTTTGGTGAACTGATTCGAGGAATGATCCGATTTCCACTTTCGAGGATCTTCGGATGATTCCTGAGCGCTCGTTTGATGTCTCTCCTCCATCTTTTCAAACCCGTCGTTAACGGTGCCGTCATCGTCCTTCTTTGAAACTTTTGGACTACTTGCTTTTGGGGATTTCGTTTCTTTCTCGTTGACTACGCTTGTCGCTGCTTGGTTTTTATCTGTGGTATTTTAGATGAAAGGTAACTGAAGTCCTTGGAAGAGACTTTATGGATTATGTTTGTCTCTTATTTAAGGGTAATGTGACGCTGGTGGGTGATGGAGTAATCAAACTTTCGAAATATTTACATTCTTAAATCGTCCAAATAATTGATACTCAAGTATCAATATGTATAATTTCAAACTTACTGAGTATTGTGATTTTTTATCAAATTGATTGCCTTGACATTTTAAGTATTCACGAAAATACATAATAAATTATGAAAATTCATATTTTTATATTTTTGATCGAACTTCATTACTTAGACGTTTTCTACTTAAATAATTCACATTATGTTGTGCGAAAATGAAAGTAGAGTTGATCATTTTTTATCAAATTGATTTCTGATTGAATTGATAACGTTGATGGTCTAAATTTTCACTTAATATTAAATTATAAAAATATGAATTTTAATATTCCATATCTACTATATATTTCTACGTACATTTTATACCCTGTATATATTTAATTCTAGTCACCTACAAGTTCCAATTAGTTGCAAATATTTTTTTTTTCCATTTTCTCTTTATTCACTCAATATTAAATTATAAAAATATGAATTTTAATATTCCATATCTACTATATATTTCTACGTACATTTTATACCCTGTATATATTTAATTCTAGTCACTTACAAGTTCCGATTAGATGCAAATACTTTTTTTTCCATTTTATCTGCGACTTACCCTTTTTCGTAGTTAAATGTTTCGCCAAGGCTTGTTCAAGCTTCTTCTTGGGTGTACTCATTAATAAGTCGCCGATGAAAACCAACGCCGTCAACAAACACAACGCCCCGAAGACGGCAGCATTGTCCACCAAATCTTCAGGAACGTTTTCAATAGAGGCCATGGACAAAGCGCCAACAATGGCGAAGAGAATAACGCCAAGCCCCAGAAAGAATATTTCCTTAAATAAAAAAAGAGTGTATTCGGATATATGGCAACAATGATCGTTAAATTATCCGTTGCCATACAAATACTTCGATATTCGATATCGAAATATTCGATAGCCAAACAAAGCAACGACTTCCTTCGTCTACCAGCCTTTATTATCCACGAAACCGTGTATCACTTCCGTTCTTATACTAAATCTGAGAATAAAGACGACAAAGTTCTCACGAATTCGAATATTAAGAAATTTTGTTTGACGAAGAAGTGAAAAAATGTATTTCTTTTCAAAACCTTTCAAAAGTGACTGATACGAGTCTCCTTACGATTCTATTTTTATTATTCTCCCTCTTATTATTATTAAACGCCTTTGTAATGCACATAGGAACAGTACACATACATTGTATGCAAACATAAATAATTCATAGAGTATTGAGATACAATCAGAGACTGAAATAAATATCTCAGAATTGAATTTGGTAAATTAATGCACACACAGATATTAAAATTAACACTGGAATATCAAATTATGCATTTTAAATAATATAGCAAATAAATAAATCTTATATTTTGTCAGTTCCATTTTAATAAATAACTTTCATTAAACACCCATTTTAATTACTTCCAATTGACATTGTTTGTGTGAATTAAAAATTGATTAAAAGAGAAATTGTTCATGTGTGAATCTTTGGCAGTTTCATTCTAACAACTAACTTTCTTATCCACATACTTTAATTGCCTCTAATTTACATTGTTTGAAGTAAAAAGGAAAAATAGCAATTCGACTCAATGTATGGACAATAATGCAGCTTTTTAAAGCAAATTTCCCATCTAATGACCAGTAGAGGCTGATCTGCATACAAGAATCGCCATGATCCGCCTAGCCTCAGCAATGAGTCATTAAGTAAGTCACAGTAGCGCACGCATTACGTGGCTGAATTGCCACACGCCAAGGATGCAGTTACGTGCTTCATCTCGTAAGGCTGGTTGCATGAAGGATACCTTTAACCTTGGCAATCAATGACAGAGCTACCTGGACACGGTACGCCACCGATATTCCCACGCTATCGTTGAAACGCATGCTCTAATTTAGCTAGTTTCTCGATCGACGTGCCGACCTGCATATGTTTAAGAAAATAGGAAAAAGCATCCTTGAGAAAGAACTCAATCAGTGTTCAACGGCGTATCATAATTGAGTCCGTTTATTATGCCGATCTGCTGCGCCTAACGAACGAGGCGTGTCTTCGGGAAAACGATTCACACCAGGAAGAATGTTGACAATAATAATAACACGAGATTGCCATCGTGAGAGCGTGAAGTAACTCGCCTAGGATAAGTGGTTGTTCCTGATTTTAAATGCAAGGTAATCTTATTCGTTTAAATGGGAGATAATGAATATAGTGATTGAATCTCTTTTAATTCTTTCAATATTTTTACCTCTTGGTGTTATTTGTATAAATATAAGACATATACAAATTATATTGACACGTACATTGAAAGTAAATAAATGATATTTTTCTATTTCATTGTTAGTATAATTGCTATTTGTATTTGAATTGTATGTGAATACTCGATGAATTAAAATTTCTATTAGAGACTGAAATGACTATAACACATTAAGTTTTTTACTGACGCATCGCAAAAATCTGAAATATCAAGTAAGCATTAATGAGCATAATAATCAAAGATTACTTCGATAACTAAAATCTCCTGTTGCTTTGTTCATTAAAAAGAAAAAATACATCAATGTTTGATAACAATCGGTGTCGTTGAAGGCCACCGTGTACCGTAAACGAGAAAGACTATCTTGAATAGCTCGAACAATGGAACTATTAGGGAACCGCAAGGCCTTGCATAATTGTTGAGGAAGAAGAAATTAAGAGTTCATAGAGCGCACGTCGAATTCCTTTTCGTATTGCAAGCGAGTAGCGTATGAAGAAATAAGAATGCAAAAAAAACTTACCGTCTTCCGACCAGAAAGCTCTCCTGTTGCGGCAGCAATAAGAAGCCCAGTCGTTATTATTATGTAGCCACCGCTGGTTGCTGTTGCTAGAGCAGCACCTAAATTAACAAATACAGATACTGCATATTTTACATTTACTTTTGACCAAGGTATAATGTACTATATTTGTACATAGTCACATTTATATTCATTACATTTATTTTTATTATATATTGTAGCTATATTTGTATTATATATCATGCACACATAATATTCTTGTGATACGTGTTAATTTATGCGGTATAAAATTTTAATAATTATTTAGGCTCTTAGTTTTTCTGTAAACAATAGAGAATAAAATGGTACATGTGTAAATATACTCGTACCTATTGCACCCCATGTCACGTTGTTCAGCAAGGACCATTCTCTGCTACGACTTCTCAGGTAATGAAACACTCTTCGACTCTCATCATTAGTTACTCTAAGCGCCACAACACATGCAATGCACAATATCTGCAAATTAAATGCTTCATTAATTAGATTTATTCAGTGAATCCAGATAAGTAATACAGAAAGAGAACAAGATTCAATGTTTTTCTTTTCCTCGAGTCATTTCTCTCAATGTATGCACAGAAACAATTATAAATAATTAATTATGGGAGCATACGCGGAAGTCATTATCATCGTTCCATGGGAACAAGATATTTAAACCAATTAAAAGAGACTTGTTAAACCGTGGAGGCTGCTTTATACAGAAATATTGCTCATAACTGGTTTAAAAACGTTAGCGTTTTATTACAAAAATTGATATTAAAATAAAAATTGGGATTTAAATTATAAATTGAAGATTTCACTGTGGGCAAATAAAAATTATTCTGTTTAATTGAATAGAAGCCACGAATTTAATTTATTACAAATTGTTTGGTTGGCTGATGTTTCTGGGTTACAGTAAATTTGAAACTTATTGACTGCCACGCACCACTTCGATGAGCCTGATGAACACTTTCCGGTTCCACATGTTCCAAACGGGAGAACGACCTCGCTGCACAAAAATTTAAAGAAAGAACTGCTGCTGACCCCTTTGCGCAATTTTCACTCTTGTTCGCCGCATTACGAGAAGTCACAGGCTATTAGCAAATTATCCAGCTACGAGCTAAACAGTTAGAAGTCACAATACCGTGATTTTGAAACCAGTCACTATTATAATAATTCACCGCGATGAGAAATGCACTGCTGACGTTTCAAAACTTATAGTTTCAAGAGCAAGTTTATACCGAACGGAGAGTAATTGAAACCCAAAGATCTTTAGCTCAAAAAATATAAATCGTAGCATTAGGAACGAATATAATTCTAAGTAAAAACGCTTACACCGACTACCTGCCTTTCTAATCAAATTTCATAAGATTAAAAAAATAATATCTCGTTCTTCCCACTTAACACAAATTCCACTTCTTAATCGTCAATTTATCCTGCAATAATTGTTTTCCACTAACTATTCCTCATTCAAAAAATATACACTAACGTTAATCACCATAGAAAAACTCAAATGCAGAACCCATTTCAACACAACCCGCATAAAAAAAAATGTTCATTGCACTCAGACGCAGTTAATCCGTTAACGCTGTCGAAAACCAGGTGAAAATAAATACAGAGTAATCAGAAAAAATCAATTCGCAGCAATTACCGTGCCTCTCGTGCATTCTGCAAGAACTCTATCGGAACTAAGATTGATCGTTTAAATGTGGGGTTGAAGAAGGCCGACTAAATTCATTCCGATGTCCAGTCGAAGACGAACAAAATTAGCAATCGACGAAGAAAGGAGAAGCACAGTGGGTCTTGTCTTTCTCATTAGCCGGTGCACCGATCGGAAGGATTGCGAAAAAGAAGACTCGAATCGCGACGCGCTCGAACGACAACTGAAGAGATAGGAAGGCTCGTGGTTCAAGTTGCACTAGCTAGCCTGTCGCGTAAGAACGTCTGCGTACTGTAGGTAACAACAATGCTATTATCGCACGGTGCATTGGCGCAGGACGGTGTGAATTTTCGCAATAGATACCATGGAAGTATTTGACGAACCCGCGGGTACCTTGAACCGGTTCGATAGTCCTCGGTTGAATCACTGAAGACAATAAAAATGAGTATACAATGTACTATTCTTTCGATATTTTTTTCTTTTGCTGAAAAAATAATTGACATATGTATCTGGAATTTAGGGCGTTTCTGTTAAATTTGCAACTATCAATTATTTTCGAAGTTAGAAACAATACTCCACGTCATGTCAGGCAGAATCGTTCTAGAATGTTAAGCGGTTACTATTTTATTTCTTTCAGTTTATGGAATAGTCTATTTTTTTATGTAGAAGTATTATTGTTATCTATTATTGTATTATTATCTATTATTGTTACCCAAAATAAAAAAAAGTACCCCCTTCAAGTTTCATCATTAAGCAAGAATTTTTTGTTATTTTCATAAATTTTATAAAATATTTCAACATGTAATTTCAAGTTGTTAAAGAAACATATTTTTACACATTCCACAGTGATCTATAAAGAGCTAACAGCTCGTGAATAAAATAACATTAATTATATTGAATACCAATCACAAATTTATCTATTTATCAATCTGAATACTGTTTGCTGTGTAAAATAATTAATTTACTATCAGTTAATTTCTGAGAACTTTCATAAACTCTATGATGTTATAAATTGCTTGCTGGATATTCTGCTACTATTATTTTTCTATTGATTCATAGTGTGAGTCACTTGCAAGCATGAAATTAAGTAGTTGACTATATTACCGGAAATGAGTCTTCATTCGACAGAAACTCTAATAATTGCACTCACAATTAAATTTGTCATTTTCACAACTACTTTGATTCTGTTTATGAATAGTCGCGACAAATTGTGTTAAAATATAATTGAAACTCCACAAATCCAATTTTGAATATTACTTCTGAAAGGTATTAAATAGTTAAAAACTCTGAATTACTAAAACAACAAATATCTTGAAAACCATTTTATACATTTAAAGAATTTTGTGTTTTAAAAATGCTTTGAAAATTAAACAGACTTGCTTTTGTTCGTCTGTGGCCACCCGTGTGCCACGCGTCTCGATTACTCGAGGACAGTCTGAAACATTGTATGAAGAATTCGAGCGAAGAGGTCATTTATCTCTAACTTCGAGTGGAGTGGCACAGGTCGATATCTACTCGGGCAATAATGTAAACTCAACGAACAGAAAGTTTCACGTTCTCCAGTCATCATCGATACTAAATTCAATAGTTCATTTCAACTTGTACCTTAAATTGAATCGGATTTGTACCTTAATTTAGTAAAGAAAACTTTTGGTTTTTGCAGAGTATTCTCGGAGATCTTGTATTTCTTTATCTAAAGTAAACGTGTTGTTGAAGTTGTAATGAATGATTCTGTTTACAAACTAAAATTTCCAAACATAAAAGCGCCATCATAGAGAGTACAGGCATTATTTTACTACAAAATTAAGAACTTGGTACTAATAACGGAAATTTCCAAGGACGTCGTGTCTGAGCAATCACAGAAAGGAAAACAGAAGAAAGAGCTTGGACATAGAAGAAACAGAGAAACTTGCAGGTCGAAAGAAGAGAAGAACATTCCCTCCAAGGACCGATTCCAGCAGGCCGAAAAAGCGCCATCTGACCCTACGCAGTTGACCTATAGCAAAGCTCGTAGCTTACTGCATCAGTCCCATTCAAACTGCGGTGGTGTGTTTGTCGATCATCGATTTCTTATTCTAAATCAACTTTTATTGTCTTTGTCTATTGACTTGTCGAATCCATTTGACCGACTTGATGTTTTAATTAAAATAAACTTATCATGTATTAAACGGAAGATGATTTAACGAAAGTAGTGAATATATATTAAGAAAATAATTAAGATGTCGATCAACGTTAAGGACGACGAGATTCAGAGTTGCGAAAAAGAAAAAATGACCTTTGACTCAAAGATCGAAGAATTAACTCTGGGCTCGAATGAAAAACACAAGGATGATAATAAAGCGTACTTGGGTGAGTGTCTATTAAAAATATATGCATACTATTTTTTTTATCTATTTAGTATTTATTATAATCTGCTTCAAAGAAAAAAGAATAATTAAACAAAAATTAACATGTAGATATTTCAACCTCTGGTTCATCTTCTTGTCTAATTTATAATTAGTAAGCTCTTATTGTATTATAAGCTTTATTTCACTTTCTTTTTAAAATAAGAAAATAATTGATTGTTGTAAAAAAATTGGTTATAATTAACACGATAAGAAATGATTATTCCATGATGATTCGTGCTCGATTATGAACACATACTTTTTCTATTGTGGAATGTTAAAATTACCGTTGGTGGGTTATTGTTGCCTTCCTGTCGTCTCTTGTTCTGAAATATAGAAGTATGGGTGAAAGTATCCGCGTTCACACAAGTTAAAGATCGTATAAAATGCAACTGATATCCTAATCATGAATTAGGATCATAAATTTCAATTGGATTCATAAATTTTAATTATGGTTAGGATTAAACTGATTAATACGAGTTTTATTCTAAATAATGTTAATTAAAAATATTCATATTTATGAATAGAAGAAGAAAAGTTGTGTAGAGAAATATTTGGAAGTTAATATATGTTTTTCATAGCATTATTTTGAAACTCTGTAATTTACTATTTAATATGTGATTTGTGCTAGGAACAGTAGTATTTATTACTGGACTAATAATAGGAGCTACCAATAACTTTTCTCGCCAGTATTTAAACGAATTTCGGAATATTTCATCGATGTAGTACATAATTAATAAATTATTCTTTTAATTTTATACAATATACAAATTGTATATGAAATAGCTTTTGAAATGTTATTTGGTTGAGAAAAATTATAATCTGAAGACGATAACGAATATATATTTCACTTTGAATGAATAAAAGCTTTTCAAATAATTATTTGACCGATTAAACATATCAATTAAGTGCATAGTGATTGCATTAGTCATCTATTACTCGAAGAAAATTGTGTAGTAATTAATATTTCATTAAATGCGCACTCGATAACGTTTACAGAATGTAATGTTAAAGAAATGACTGATACATTTTCTACATTTCTCCCTATTTTTCAGTCGTCATTATTATTAATATTTTTATTATTATATACAGGAAATCAAAATGCAATTCCACAACTGCAAAGTGCCGACAGAATACTTAACGCGAGGAATCAAATTGAAAGTTGCACAACGTTGTTAAACTTTCTAGCCGATTCCCAGTGGACGTTGACGCAAGTCAACGGGCAAAGAAAGCTTGGACCACCGCCAGGATGGACAGGACCGCCTCCTGATCCCAAATGCGAAATTTTCGTCGGAAGTATCCCGAGGAATTATTCCGAGCCCGAGATCGTCCTCATATTCAGTACTGTCGGCCAAATTTACGAGCTGCGACTGATGATGGACTTCTCCGGCACGAACAGAGGGTACTGCTTCATTATGTACACCACCGAGGAAGAGGCAGCTCGCGCCGTGAAGCAATTGGATCGGTACGAGATCTACCCTGGCAAAAGGATCGGCGTGGTGGCTAGTACTAACAATCGACGACTTTATATCAATCAATTACCTCAGAACCTTGACTCCGAAACTATTATCAGGGTACGTTTTGTACAACATAATATTACGTCGTTGATTTTTTGAACGGAGTGTAGGAAGTGATGCTTAAAATTGTACAGTCCACGCTCTAATCGATTCTCATCTATTTCTATAGCGTCAGAATCAAAGCTTCCTGAAGAAGGATAACAAATGGAGTAAAAATTTGTTTCGATTTCAATTTGATTACTGTGATTAATCAATCGTGAAATTATTTATCGACGGAATAAGTTAATAAAGTTCAGCTTCATAAATGTTCCAATGAATTTGCATGTGCATATATTTTTGTTTTTATTTTTATTTTGTGACTTTAATTTTTTTTTTTTTTTTTTTTTTTTTGAATAATTTACTTATAAAAGATTCTTCTCTTTTCAGCGCATGTATGAGATAACCGAGGAGGTTGATAGTGTTGCCGTTTATCGAAATATGAGCGGTTACATAATGTACGTGTTGGTTTCGTACAAAACACATAGAGATGCTGCTATGGGAAGGAGAAGGTTGGTGCCCGCAGCGGCATCCATTTTTGAAAATTGCGATGTGAAGATAGAATGGGCTAATCCAAACATGACTCCTTCCAACGTGGTAGGTATCTGAGTTTGAAGAAAATAGTTTATTTTTATTTGAAAATATTTTAGTGGAAATGATCGATAATATTTATTGCATACTTAATAGTATAACAATAGGATTTTAATAGTAGAGAAAATTGAATCACATACAAGTAAATTTTACCATTTAAAAGTTAAATATTGTGATTGCTGAAATTATTATCGGTAAGTGTTGACCGAGCAAAAAAGCGAGGCAATGACAGAAATCTGACGAAGGGAGGTTAGTTTTTGCAAATATGCGCCAGTCGCAATTTATGGTTCTCCTTTCGTGTCTAAAGAACAATGACATCGGTCAGTTATGGTCCCACGTGAAAATGGAACGTGAGTATTTTACCCGGTTGACTTGTCTCTCAGCAAATGGCATTACGATTTGCAAGAATACGCAGGATGCCTTGTACGTAAAGTCCGAGCGATGATCACTTTATGAAATCGGTAGAGATCGCGTTCTTGTGATTTATATCTTGATAAATTGTATACAAGAATTATCACACTTTTATTAATGAGAGATATTTGAACGTGATTTCGTCCATTTGAATAAAATATACCTGACTTATCAAATAATTATTACACTTTAGTGATCAAATGTCTTGTAACTTTAATCGAAACAACTTTTATGGATTTTTATTTAGTCAATTAAAATATTTAGAACTCTGGCAAATACTATTCGAGTTTAGTTGTATAGAATAATTCATTGTTTTAATTTTTATTTCGTTTCTAATTCTAGCAAGTAATTTTCAATATTGTATGACGATACGTATTTATCTCCGTTAGTTTTACTCTATCTTCAAGTATTTTTAACTGTTACCTTCAAAAGAAAGTGAATATTAATCGACTAAAGCACCACACTAAGTTTCATTGGTATTAAAAAGATTTGTTTGAAAATTCTTTCTATGAACGTCGGAGTTCCATTCAAAATAAACAAGTTACTCTACGCGCGAAGTAAGGTAGTATACGTAGTAAGATAGCATGAATGAAACAGTTCAATGTTTCGCCGACGAGGGGCACTGCGAGTTCCGTGGCGGATTTTAATCTTTAGTGAATGCGCAGCTGCACGTGAGTCGAGTCGATCAGCTGATCGTGTGCTTCGTCGGTCTAACATTTTCGGAGTACGAGTCTGAATTTCGTACGGTTCATAGATTAACTTAGCAAAAATGAGCGTCTCCAAGGTAGAAAACAGTGAATACAGTGATTATCGTAGTCCTTTGGCGACTCGGTACGCCTCGAAAGAAATGCGATACAACTTTAGTGAGCAACATAAGTTCAGCACGTGGCGGAAACTCTGGGTATACTTGGCCAAGGCGGAGATGGTTCGTAGTTGTGTATTGATTGAATACCTTGAATGAATTATCATAACTAGTTTACATGTATCACGGCTTCTTATCAGATGCATTATTTCTTTTTGTATTGCTAGTATTATTTATTCGCTTATATTTATTACTTATATTTTATTAACAATACGTACTGTTTACGTACTTTCGTTTCCCTTCTTTCCCTTTTAATTGTTGCAGCAGAATTCTATTTTGAGTTATATTTTATTTAAATTGGAGCAACTATAGATTACAGCCACACTAATGGAGTGTATTATTACAGTCACAATAATGGAGTACATTATTATTATATTTTGAATGAAAATTTCAATATCACTCAAGTGCAATTGAACGCATAAATAAACCATTAAAAAATATGGTACATGTTGAAGGGGTGAAAACTACCCTTAAGAGGGTGAATGAAATATTTATTTAATTACATTTCTATAAAGATCGAGAGTACCAGAGTTAGAAAAATGTAAATTTAAAGTTGGATATAAGAAATGTTTATAAATACAAATTAAAATTTTAAATTTAAATGAAAATTTTTTTGAATCATAGATTGCGCTATTATACCCAAATATATTTATTATGAAGATTGTTCCTAATTGTTCTCAAAAATTGTTCGGTATTATAAGATTGTTTACTTATGAATATTACTTCTAAGACATCTAACACTTAAAAAATTGAATATTAATGGAAATGAACGATTAAACTATATAACAAGAACCACTGTCATTCCAGCCAATATTTGCAACCACAAAACGTCTCTTCGTCAGACAAAAACTCAAACTACGAAATCAGTAATAAATATTCTAAGCATCGTAACGGAATCGATAAAACTTTCGTTTAATTCGACGCGTACAACACTACGCTGTAAATACTGAAAGGAACCGAGTCACCAGACCCTTCGTTTAATAAATACTTAACGAATTATAGTGGGAAGAAAGCGGAATCTGCGACGAGCACGGCAAGGTAGAAATAAAGAAAAAAATGATTGAGCAAACGAAATCCAAGAAATCCGTACTTCAAACAAAGCATAATGGAACAACGAACTTGCGATCCCTCAAGACAAACAACGACCGAGGACACAAATCATTCGATGCGACAATCCAAAATCATTCAGCCACGAAATTTCCATCGGAAAACACGAACATCCCTGATCATTCGTTGTATAATTGCACGCCTTATAATTGCCTTTCGAAAAGCTTGGCGCTTCGAAAAAGCGCGAATTTCAGCTCCAGATCGGCTTGGGACATCAACGGAAACCTCAGAAACAACGTGGATCGTCCATTGTTCCCCAAAAGCTTGAAGAAGAGTTGCTCTCAGCTGAACCAATCAAACGCGATCCTTCCGTCGATCAGTTCGTACTTGAACAGAGCGAGATGTTGCAGGAGTTCGAAATCGAGCGAAGTTCAAGCATGCAGAACCGATGAAGCTCGCAGAAAGCTCGATAGCGTTCAGTTCTTCGCCATTAACCTCCCAGAAGCCTCCCATGGCGTGTTCGATCAACGATACATAACAAATTGCCCGATCAAGTGTCGATTGCATAGCGTTGGTAACTCGGGTTTGAATGCATTGCGTTCAAACAACTTGTATTCTGTCGACCACAGTGGTTGGAACTCTGTGGAGGAATTAGGTTTGAGGATGAACGAAGTTTTCAACGTGACGAACGAAAATTGCAACGGGAATTGCGTCAGCTATGATCCCAGAACCATTTACAGAAACCAGCAACATATTCCCACAGGAAACAACATCGATACGTCCAGACTAACTAATCTTCAAACCCTGAGCGATTCTAACCGGCAGTTTGTCAACTGCATTTCATGCGCGAATTGTTATCGATGCTTGGGGGTTAATGGAACGAAGCAGAACAGAACTCCTGTTCCATTTTCTGATCAGTGCAATGGTTTGACGGTTGGCCCTGGAATTCGTCAGCAAGCGAGTTATGGACTCTTCCCTCAGCAGCTTCTTCAGAATGGTCTCAAACCGGGCGTCATGAGCCAACAGTTAGATAATTGTTACGCTGAGCCTTCGAGCAATCAACAACCCTGCGTGGAAACATGGCGGATTCCTGGATACCGCAATGGGAGTCTAAGAAACTCCAATTATTTGAGCAATCAGGCCACCGATAGTTCTCAGAAGGTGCAAGGTGCCTCTTACGAGGATCGAGTTGATCATTGGTCGCGTTTGAACCCTTCCCTTCCTTATGAGAATCTTTTGAGAGCAATGACCTATCCCAATGGTGTCTTCGTGGAGAATGGACAACAACTTGAACAGAATGCTCAGGATGGTGCCAAGAGTTTCATGAGGCCAATCTTGAAAGGCTCTAATAATGCTAATATCAAAGTGAATTATTGATCTGTGCGGAAAGTTGCTTTTATCCTCGTGTATGAATCGCTGGGTGGCATTACATAAGACTGAGTCGAAGGAAGAGAATCGGTTGGTTGTTTCTCGCCTTGCGATAAGTTTAGCTCATGCGAATAATCAACGGAAATATCGCGACCTCACTGGCTGTGCTTATCTTTGTAAACAAGTCGATTGAGGAACGACAGAAATTTTTTTGATGGAAGTTTGCTTAATATTGAGTTAATATTGAGGAGGTGGTTACAAAAGATTTTGCTAATCAGAATTTGAAAGCTTGAAACGATTAGTGATAGACTGCCTTTCATAATCAGTATTCTGCATCTTGTGACAGATTATTCTTTGAGTATACAGGGTAAGGAACTTAAGGCTGACCGTTTGGAAGAACTTATTTGCTTTTGATGAGTGTAAAATATATTTCGAAGTAATTTTGGATTAGTAGTTTTTTTTACATGTGGAAGTGGAAGTATAAAGGATATATGAAGGTCGATAGTAAATGCGATAAAAAGCTCTTTATAAAAAGACTCCATTTACTCCTTCGTGCTCGTGATATCATTTTATCAATCTACTTTATTATTATTGCATCAACTGTGTTTTACTTTTAAAGATTGTGGTTCAAGATTAGTACAGTACTTGAGATCATGTTCAGTACGATTTTTCAGCATAATAATAAAACAATTTTTTTCTACTAAATTTAATTAAAATTTTTCTATTTAATTTAAAAATTTCATTGAATTTAGATGTGATCACTGTTAGAAAAAAGGAAGTTGACTTTTGTTGTTTCCATAAACCGAAAGCAAATAAATTTTTCACTTCGTTAGGCTTAGATGTCACACTCGGCATATTTACCATAATTTCTAAACATTTAGTTTAAGTATAGAGAATAAATGGTAGTTACTAATAATCGCGTTACTAAAACGAGACACCTTTCACAAGTCTTGTGTAAACCAAAGTTCCTAATAATTATTAGTAATAATTTTGTAGGATAAAGTAATATTTTATTTTACACCAAAGATCAATAGAGTGTATTAATTAGATAATTGTGTAATCGTTTTCGGCTATTGTTGCAATCGTATTAATCCATTTGTGGATTGAACTTTATATAATTTTATTTTCTTACCGTATTTGCAAGATCGTTTTCAGTTTCCTTTTTTTGAATCCTCTAGGTTTCGGCTCTTTATGATAATATTATAAACCGGCATGTAGACTTTTTAATATCTCGCTTATTATTGCATGTTACTATATTAATCGAATAATTTATACCATCGTGACGAATATTAGCCTAAATAACATAGAATATTAAAGCTTCGACGAAGTTAAAATTTATTACAAACACTGACAACAAGAAAGAGTGCTATTTTACATAATATATTACAATCATCTTAAATATTGTTGATAAATTACTATGAATTGCTAGTGTGTTAACAATACGATAACTGTTATATAATAAGATGTTATATCGCATTTTTCATTGCGTGATATATGTTCCTCGCAAGAAAGTATTGACAATAAATTTATATTTATAATTACAGTGTAAATTATTATCGAAAACGAACAAAAAAACTCATACTTTTCCTACAAGCAAACCATTTTCTTAGAGAAATAGAATTATTCAAAATATATATAATCTTAAAGCACTTTAATGCCTTAGTCCTAAAAGTCTAGACAAGTAAGAAATTTTAATAAATATCATATATGGAAAACTTTCTTTATGATCTACGTAACCACAGCCTTTAGGAACACCCTGTGTACACATAGATCTCAGAAGAATCCTAAATAATAATGTTTCGCGTCCACAACTGGTTGCTGACCTGTGTATAGTACAGTAATCATTTTTATATTTTGAGTTTAAAGATACATATCTTAAAAGGTAACCAAACATTTTTTATGTCATTTCGTTATTAATATTGTAGGAAAATTCAGATAAATATTATTAAAAACAAAATGATTATATTTTTTTTACGTTTAGAGGCATATGTACTATTTCCATTTTTTAATTCGCTAAGAATATAGTGAAAGTATAACTGTAATTTAAGTGATTCGACACTTACCCTATTTTGTTGATACTTATGTCATTTACTTAGTAAATTTCCTTAGTAAATTATGTATCCTCGTAATCTGTCGTTTACTACATTTCGTAAGGATTTATTTCATTACAGCTAAAGGTGCACGTGTTTGTAGTTGACCACATTTCGGACAGCCGGACTTGCTTCGAAACATCTGAATATAAAAACAAGTACAATAACGAATTCTTAAATAATGGGCAAATTATATTAACACTGGAACTACCAAATCGGTCAATTTGACGCGCGTATTCCAAATGTCTGTCTAAAGTCACATAGTTATTAATAATAACTTTGGTCTAATGTTTGAGTACCCAAACTTTCAGAAAACAACTACAAGACATTCTAACAACTTCCAAGTAGTTTACACTTAGAAGTGCAAATTATGCATTTAAAAAAAGATTATGAATAATTAACAGTGGCGCAATAAAATATGCGTGCGTTGACCTCTGTAGTTTTAGTGTTAAATATATTTCAAATAAAATTCTTTTTACAGGCGCATCGCTCTGACTGCTTCTCACGCGTAAAAAGTTTCCACAGCCTGCGCATTTCAAACGCTTCTGC